>NC_140934.1:65238417-65418417 GCF_014529385.1 Adiantum capillus-veneris
CAATGTATGCTCATTCAATTTTTCATGGAGACAAAGAAATAGTACAACGCAAAAAGAAAGACAGAACAGGAACAAGTAGCTCCCATCGGCCGGAATATGTAATGGAATCTAAGCAACAAAACCATCACGGTCGACCCAAAAAAATCAGGTTTGATACCCAAGGACTAGGTATTTCTAACATTCCACTGCAAATTAGTGACAGTGATGATGATATTGGATCTCAAAAAGAAACAACCACACCCTTGTCATCTCAAAGAAACAATGTGTTTGAGAGTGATGTGCCACACACTCAGTGGGCCCTCAAGAGAATGTCCATTCAAAGTCAAAGAAAATGTTTTGAAATAGTAGGGAGAAAAAATTGTGACAATATCTTGCACAGTCGCTCAGTTGGTCTTGTTGCTCCATGTATATGGTCTGAAAGAATGTGCAAGGGTAAAACAATTGAACAATGGTTATGGTTTTGTAATCATGATGTTTTGCATGCTCGATCGATCAAAAGACAAGTCAAAGATTTACCTCCTGCTCCAAATGTTTGGCCAGTAGCAAGAGGGACAGATATCTCCACATAGGAACTTGCAGCGCTGCATCAGAGTGGATTTAGGACAGAGAATTCAATGGTAAATCCACAACCTCCAACTGACAACTGTGAAGAAGGTGGTGGCAGCCTGAGGAAGAAAAAGTGGAGGCATGGAATCTCCAAAGAGGCCATGAAGAAATTGGAAGCATGTAATAGTATGACAATTTTATTTTTGGATGAAGTGAAAAGGTCTCAAGAGCATGTAGTTTTCCGAGTTCTCACTGAAAATAGTTATGAGATTCATATAAAAGAGAGTCCCAACATGCACGTGTCGAAATTTTCAAAAGCGAGAGAATACCAACAAATCCTTTTTGGCATGCAAACATATGTACTATGTGTACACAAAAGTGCTCGGACTTGAACCTAAGGAGCACATGATTATTCATCAGTCACACTTCTCATCAATGGACATTGCCTTTATTCTTGGACAACGAAGGAGGATTTCTCCCTCCATTTGATTATAGTTGGTTTGGTATGCATCTTTCACTAAATTAGAATATTGTTCTATGATATTAAAGTGTTTTTTTACATTTATTTTGGTTTATTTCACTTGTGATTATTTATCTTGAAAAAACATTGTTTATCCCAGCACAGGATTTCAAATTTCAAGCAAAAGACAGGAGCAACTTGCAAGCTATTTGGGAGAAAACTACTTGTCTTTTAGAGTGACCATTATATTTATGGCGACTATTCCTTATTTGTACTCCAATTTTGGTCTTATCTTGTGGTAGTTTAGCGAATGTACTTACATCCTCAAACTTACATTGTTTCAAAAAGCTCAAGCTTGGAAAAAATAATATTGTTTCTATTTGACATGATTTTTGACTTTATCGCATTTATATATGCTGTGGATTATTTAGCTCTAAAAATAGTAATATCTCTATTTGGCATGATTTTTTACTTTATCGCATGTATATATGCTGTGGATTATTTGACTCTGATGACATGTACTGCGAACATATTTGACTCTAATGGCATGAGTTGTGGAATTGGAGCTGATCTCTTTAGATAGCTGATTCCAGTGTTAAGAGTTTACAGCTACTGGTGATTCATTAGTCAATCAGTAGAACATGAAGGAAAATATAGAAATTGAGATAGAACAGTTACATGAACTGGAATACATCTGATGAGAAATAGACAAACTGAATGATTGGAATTACTGTTCACATTCAGTTTAGATTCAATTCAGATTCAGATTCAGAAGGAATGGATACAAAGCATATCTGGCTAGACTATACTCGACTACTACTGTATTAGAAATTATGGAGTAAAAGTACAAGTGGGGATAATATAGCTTAGGAACAGCTTCAGGACTACAACCACACACTAAGAGTAGGAAGTTAAAAGATAGAACATCCCAAAAGTACAGCCAACAATTGCCATCCCAATTACAATGTAATGGCTCCTATTTATTGCCTCTTGGAGTTACTGTGGTAACCGTCATGGTAATTACTGAATAATCCACTGCTCGGCTTTCTAGGAGCTAGTTCCCACCTAGTGAAACTGCCTCCGCCATCTACAAGTTGTGAAATGGCGATTTTTTTGGTTTACATTTTCACGTCATTATGTCCTCTCTCTCTCTCTCTCTCTCTCTCTCTCTCTCTCTCTCTCTCTCTGTGTAGTGATATACAATTTTAGAATTTTACTTTCTCTCTGTAAAGATTTTAGAAGAGAAATCACTCTCTCTCTCTCTCTCTCAAGGATTTATGATCTCTACTTCCAACGGTAACGCGCATAGATACTATCTCTCTAGAATTTATACTTTCTCTCTCCGTCAACCACACATATGTGGAGTCTTATGATGATTGAAAATTATAGTAAATAGATACTTTATGCTATGACACATGTTTGGTTAAAAAAACTCTAAAGATTGCTAAATTGTCAAAGAAACTTGAAATGAAAAACTCTCAAATGTTAAATCCCCGTGTAGATACAAACAAAATATTGTTCTTGATCCCAAGTACATACAATGCATCAACAAGTGTGAAACAACTGACATTTGCAGTAGTAAGCACAATCTTCCCAGCTCCCTTGATCGGATAAGAGGCATTGTTGGCACAAGTGACTGAATTCCCATGAGGGACATCCTTGAGGAGGTAGAAAAGTCACGATGGGAGGTAATGTGCTTTGTAGCACCACTATCAAAGTACCACACTTGAGCATCTATAGCAAGCTGATAAACATGCATCATGGACATTAGGATCATAAGTGCACTGTGCATCAACATCAGCATCACAATCTCCTTTCACAGAAGACTCAACAATAGCTACATTTTTAGTGGAACCAGCATTTGCATTGGAATCAACCTCTTAGCCTCTTTGGCCTTCAACTTAGGACACTGCTTGATCAAGTGATCATTAGCTTTCAATAATGGCAAGGCATCTTCTTTTTACCCTTATCACCAAAATTCCCAGATGAATTGCTGCCAACAAAAGCATTCAAAACAGGTGATTTACCACTCGTAGAAGAACCATGAGAAGTGGCTACATTGTTGTTACTACCTTTTCTTTGAGCAGCAATGGCATGTTCAACTGCATGCTGTCTAGTCTTGTTTTTTCTGGGAAGTGACTCTTGCAACACCAATGTGTATAATGCATCAAACTTGACAACTTCGGGATTTCCTTAGGTCATAAGTCTCCAAGGACTAGAAAAAGTCTGATTAGAATCTAGCAAAGCATCAAGAACAGTTTGCACAAGGGAACTGTGAAAAATGACTTCACCTGCATAAATAATTTGCTCATTGATATCCTTGACACCATAAAGGAAAGTGTCCTTGTCATTTTTCTCATGCATAATCTTTGACTCCAGCTTCTTACGTAGCAATGCAATTTTTGCCTCATTGCGACTTGCATAAAGACCAACCAGAATATCCCAAGCTTGTTTTGCAAATTTTGTTGAACAAATGTGGGGCGTAATAGTGCTCTTCATAGACAACACAATCAATGCATGAGCCTGCACATCTTTTACATCCCAATGAGCTTGCTCAGTCGTAGGCAAAACAGCTCTAACGACAACAATCCTTGCAGCAAGGCATGCAACATCCTTAACATTGCATGTCTCGTCAAAACCAGTACGTACATCAATGCCCTGCACAATGTTCCAAACGCCCTTTGACACAAGAACATGTTGCATCCTATAAGCCCACATAGGGTAATTGTCCCCATTCAATCTGTCCTCTACAGCAAACATCTTGAATAGATCTGTGTTGTTGTCAGCCATGGTGAATGCTGCACCCAATGTGAAAACTGCATGAAAAGAGGAGAAACGAAGCATGAAAAACACATGCTATACATCACAAGCCATAAAAGACCGTAAGGGACATGTTATGCAAAAAATGGCACTAACAAAATTCTTGCACATAATGACGAAATAGCCTGTGCAGTACTGTTTGTAGTGGAAACAGAGGCCAAAATGAGCCTGAATTTTTATCGACCTGTGAAACACGCTCGCTAAAGCTCACAAAAATTAGAGAAAGTGATTAGGCGTGTGTTGGAGCTGCTGGCGACTAAGCCCGTGAGGACGCAACTTGCTCTGTACCAATTGTTGGAATTAGGGTTGCAAGAAAACACACACATCTTGGAGAAGACAAAGGAAGTTCAAGGCACACAACTGAGAGTGTACTACTTAGTGTGAAATGGAAAGATAAGATAGACCTAGAGTAATGGGCATATATACAATGCATGGGGGAAAAAACCTCCTAGAGAGGGAAAAAATGCCCCGACGGTCCTAAGTGTGTACACACACATCACTACCACATTGATATGGTAACAAACTTGAACAACCATTTTGTGTGTTTACAAATGTATAAAGAGATTACTACATGCATATGGGAAGCTATTTGGCTATCAGAGCTATACAAGGTACGCATAAAATATTTTACAGTGCCAAATCAAATAGATGCAAACTCTTGTGGATGGAGATGCCTCCTCCATGAAGAGTACCTCCTCCATGAAGAGTACATAAGCTTTGAAATAAATCCATTCATGTCAAATGTATCCATGTTGCAATGTATTAAAATAACTTTTTGGTTGTATAAATTAAAGATAGAATCATTTATTGTTTTAAGTTTGCAAAGATGCGTTGGAAAGATACCGTGCAACACTTATCCATAGTATCTACTACCTGTCTCACATCCTCAAATTTTGGATGCAGAAGACAATTTTGTGGATGACGATGTGGTTGAGATGATGATGATTGGTGAGGACCTAAGCTAGTGGAAAGGAAAGAGTCCTCTTCAGGAGACTGAATACCTTAAAAGCCTAGGGAAAATAAATAGAAGGTACAAGAGGAAGAGGAGATACTCACCATGAAGAAAGAGGGGATAAGGAGGAGAAAGAAGATTGTTTTTCCTCAACAATGGATACTCTCAAGCCTCAAATAAACTCCTCTCCCATGCAAACAAAAATGTATGTCTCAAACTCAAACAAAAGACCCTAAACCTAGAAGCTGAGTCCTCTTCCATGGGAACAGAAGAGTCTCAAACCATGGAAGCACAAGGGGCTAAGGAGGATAATGTGGAGAAATAGAGGACAATGTTGATATTGGATAAGAAAACCTCAAGAATAATCAAACTTAGTATGGAACTTTTGCTCCAAGGAGACATGGTTGTTTCGATAATATACAATATAGAGTCCTCCTAGTTTCTAGCTACTTAAATGTTTCACACAATGTTTGCAGAGATTGATGATTTTATACATCAATGGAGTACTACTGCTTTAAGAGCCTTACATACAAGATGCAGAGTACAATGGGTTACACACTTTTTTGATCAGCAATTGCTTAGTTATTGTTAGTTTGTGCACGGTTTTGTTGCACTTTCTTCTTCCATGGTTTAGGGTTACTATTTGTTCTTTGATGCAACCCCAAAACCTTGAGCCAATGATGACCATAGTTTGTACCAAAGCTAGAATTCCCTCTTTTATGCTTTGTGAGTGACATACTTGGTCATTTTGTCTTGTATTTTGGTTGACATAGTCCCAAATACAAAGGAGATAGAGCCGAAAGTTTCCCAGAATCTTTTGGTGGTTTTGTCACCATGTTTACTAGCAAAGATCGTGACATTTATGACATAGGAAGTTTGATGGCACTAATTTTCAGCTTTGGAAGAACCAAATGCATGATGTGCTTGTCCAAAAGAAGCAAAAGTTGCCTATTGCCTCTGCGGCTAGAATTGAAGATACACACATGACTCAGTTTCAGTGGGAGGAGCTTGATGAGCTATGCAGGTCTACGATTAGGCTGCACCTTGGTGAGTCGGTGTACTTTTTAGTGTTAGAATGCGAGACTGCTCATGCTTTATGTCAGAACTTATGCGACACTTATGAAAAGGATACGGCTAGCAATAAGGTTTTCTTGATGCGGAAACTTTTCAACCTTCGTATGAAGGAGTCAGCTAGCGTTGCCATCCATATCAATGATTTTGATTCTCTTTTTTCCCAGAGTCCTGCACATCGCATGACCATTGATGATGAGATGAAAGCAATCATTTTGCTTATTTCGTTGCCACCCTCTTGGGATATCTTTTGCACAGCTGTTAGTAACTCTCCTCCTAATTGTACGCTAAAATATAATGATGTTACCAGTGCACTTTTGTTAGAGAGATGCGTCGGAAGACCATGACTAGCTCGCATTATGGCGAAGCTCATTATGTGCAAAGGGATGATAAGCAACGTAAGGTCCGTTCTTCACAATGTAAGTCCAAGAAAGAGAGCAATAGAGATGCATCAAAAGGTACATCAAAGTCTTGTGGTTGCCGCAATGTTCAATGCCATTATTGTGATAAGTTTGGTCACATAAAGAAGAATTGTTATGCTTGGAAGCGTGACAATTGAAGAACTGAACATAGTTTAGGATGACAGTCATGCGCAAGACATTAATATGTGACTGAAAATAATGATGTCTTTTATGATGCACATGAAACTCTATCTTTGCAGAATTCTATGCTAGATGAACTCCTTGTTAGTGGTGAAGTATCCCATACATGGATTCTTGATTCGGGTGCTTCGTTGCATGTCACACCTCATAGGCATTGGTTTACTACATACGAGGAAACCATTGGCTCTGTTACACTTGGTGACAGTTACTCTTGTGACATTGTTGGCATAGGTGATATTTCCATGGTTATGGCAAATGGGGTGAAGTTTAT
The DNA here is from genome assembly GCF_014529385.1 of Adiantum capillus-veneris. NCBI lineage: Eukaryota > Viridiplantae > Streptophyta > Polypodiopsida > Polypodiales > Pteridaceae > Adiantum > Adiantum capillus-veneris. Next base: position 65,245,140 of record NC_140934.1, read on the forward strand.
CATCCATAATGTGCGTCATGTTCCAGCCTTGACATGCAATTTGATTTTGGTTGGACGTCTTGATGACTTGGGATACAAAGTCACTTTTCATCAGGAATCTTGGCATGTTGCGAAGGGTCATCTTATTATAGCCCATGGTTCTAAAGTTGGTTCACTTTATCCTCTTTATGTATCTGATAAAAACAACGTTCTTTCTCTAACCGAGCTGCCAACCGTTGCTTTGTGGCATAGCTGGTTAGGACATCTGTCAAAGAAGGGAATGTAGATACTCTCTCGTTTGGGTTACTTACCGTCTTTGTCATTTTTTTATTTTCCCTTTTGTGAGCACTATCAATATGGGAAGCAAACACGGACACATCGTACACATTCTTTTGAGAAAGAAAGAAAACCCTTAGAGCTTGTGCACAATCATTTATGTGGGCTATGCCTTCTAAATCCCATGGTGGTGCGTCCTATTATGTTACATTCATTGACGATGCAACACAACATGTTTGGGTCCATGAAGTCTAAATGATGAGACCTTTTCTTGCTTCAAGAAGTTCTTATCTAGTGTTGAAACTCAATTTAAACATAAGTTGAAAGCTTTGCACTTAGACAATGGTGGAGAATATGTCTCCAAAGAGTTTACAGACTTCTGTTCAATTAGGGGAATTAAGCGTGAGTTTACAGCTTCTTATACCCCTGCACAAAATGGAGTTGCGAAACGAATGAATAGGACCATCCAAGAGCGGATTATGTCTATGCGATCACATGCTAATTTACCGCAAGTATTTTGGGTTAAAGCATTATACACAGCCGTGTACTTGATCAATAGATCACCACATGCTTCATTACAGTTTTGTGTACCTTTGGAGTTATGGTTAGGACATAAATTGTCTTATGAGAAACTCTGCACATTTGGTTGTGAAGCTTATGCACATGTACCCAAGGAGTTGTGTGCTAAGCTAGATCCTAAGTCCATGAAATGCATCTTTATTGGCTATGGTGTAGATGGTCAATTTTGGCTATTGTTTATGGGATCCGAAAAGTCAATCAGTGATCCGTAGCAGTGATGTCTTTAATGAGACTAAGATGCATAGACAGCCAGTGAAAGAGGTTGAATTTTGAAAAGTGACTTATTCCAATGTATCACCTCCTCTCTAGAGAGCTCCCAAGCCACTTACTACACAGGCTAGTACGAATTCTGATCAGCCGTGGAGATCTCAAAGAGTCTCACATCCCCCAAAATGTTTTGTTCCAGGCGTGGATTTTGTTTTTTGACAGATAGTGGTGAGCCTTTTTGTTACAAAGAGGCTATGCTAGCCAATGATAAGGTTCCGTGGGAACATGCTGTGAAGAGGGAGCTGTCCAGCATTGCAAAGAACAAAACATGGAAACTTGCTCCATTGCTAAAAGGTAGGAAAGCATTGCCTTGTAAATGGGTTTACAAAAAGAAGATTGACAATTACAAAGCTCGTTTAGTGGCCAAAGGTTTCAAGCAAGAATATGGTGTCAATTTCTAGGAAATTTTTTCTCTAATGGTCAAGATGACCACACTGAGAATGTTGCTTGCTTTGGTTGCTAGTGAAGATATGGAGCTTGATCAATCATTACATCCTTCTTACATGGTGATCTTGAGGAAGAGATTTATATGAAGCAACCTGAAGGGTTTGTGCTAAAGGGCAAGGAACATTTGGTCTGTAAGCTTTTGAAAAACGTCTATGGCTTGAAGCAATCATTCAGATAATGGTATCAAAAGTTTGATGCATTTATGCGTTCCCTAGGCTATAAGCACAGTAATGAGGATCCCTATCTTTATGTGAAAAGACAACCCAATGGACAACTTATTATGCTTATCCTTTATGTAGATGACATGCTTATTACTGTCATTCCAAGAAGGACATTGCTGTGTCAGGACATCGGCAAGGCCGGACTAGATAAGGCAGACCCGGGCTAGGCAGTGTGGAACGGGGAGTCCATCTAGGGCAAAGGGCCAAGGGCATGCCTATATAAGGGTGGTTGGGTGGAGGACTCTCAGGCTCTAGTCACCCCTGTCTTACATTGGTATCAGAGCCAGGTCTATTTTGGGCAAGAGGGCGTGGAGCTTTTTGCATGCTCCTCTCTTTGAGGGTGTGAAGAGCCACCTACTAAGGGGAATGACGAGGTCCCACTGTGTGAGAAGTGCCGCTTGTGCAGGGAGGGGGGGGGGGGGGGGGGGGGCTCGACCTCCGACAAACGCTGTGTGGCTTGGCTCGACGGACGCGCACTACCTTGGGGAGCATTTTACGTCACTACGGCGATGCTCAGAACGCAACACGCGGGGAGTTCTCTATCTCCCTCGCCTTGCGGCACTGGCGAGGTCGCCATAGCCGAGTGCAGGCATTTATTTTCACATACAAGGCGCCCAAAGGCTTTGGCCTTGGGCAATTCCTCCAAAAAACTCAAGTTAGGGGACGTGCCCACCCCGACACACACCCCATACCCAAGCCAAGGTATTCGAAGGTGTTGGCAAGGCCGGAATCCGACACAAGCATAGGCCAAGGGCCATCAAATTCTAGGTAAACTGTTCGAATGACAGAAATTGCAGAAGTTGATTGAAGTTAAAATTTGACGGAGTTAAAGTTTCAAAAGAATATCTATTACAATTTCTTCCCTCGAGAGGATTCAGGCATCAACGACGTTTCAAGCAGTACAAATTTTTGGCGGCATCGTCAAGCATAGTTGATTCAACTATAAAGAGCTTGCGGAGTTCCATATACGGCGGACTACCATCGATTTAGACGGAGTTAGCACAGCTGCCCTACTTTGCGAGTGCTCCCAATATCAGGTATATTTTTTGAGTACTTCTTTCACCGCACTGTGTAGACATGGATTCGGATATCAATATGACATTCGATTTTGAGCAAAGTACTCTTGATCCTACCAATGATGGCCCGCGGCCGGATCCTCTCAAGGAGAGTAACCGTGACGCTATGGCAGGAGAAGATACTTATGAGTTTCTCGATATTCAAGAATTTTGTGCACTTCAGACAGGCATGACCATCATGGATGAAAATTTTAAAGCTTTAAATGAAAATGTTACTAAACTTTCCACATTAGTAATTCAATTAATGCATCGGCAGTCTAAGAGTCCTGCTGACACCCACATGCATGAGCACGTTGGCACACAAGGGCAAGGCCCAATTCATGATACGTTGCATACTCTCAGTGCCAAAGAGGTGGATGACTTGTTAAAGAACTTTAAACCACCAGTCTTTAAGGGCGAAGACTGAGACCGCAATAAGGATGCAGTGAACATCTTTCTCAGCAAATGGGATGGAATTCACGCCTTAAGGCGTACTCCGGATGCCGTTAGAGCTCTCAGAAGAGCTTAACTTTGGAAGGCAAGGCCTACAAATTGTGGATGTCTCTCAAGGAGAAGAACATCATACCACAGAGTTGGGTAGCATTTGAAGCAATGTTTAGCAAGGAATTTTTGCCTACTAATGAGGCTGATCAGAATTGGACGGCTTGGGACACATGTTCCATGCGCCAATATCCATCACTTCTTGAGTATATCTCTCACTATCGGGACGTTATCCTCAAGAAGGCTTGGATACCTTTCAACAAGTACGAAGGTTCATACGAGGTTTGACATCTGAGCTTAAGAACTATGTCAAGACCCAAGACCCTAAAACACTTGAGGAAGCCATAGTGAAAGCACATATTCACGATTACCCTGATGAAAAGAAATTACATAACAGTACCATGCCTGCTAGTATACACGATAATATACGCACGCAGTATGGGCACAATAAAAGAAAATTTCTAGTTGCTCATTCAGATGCATCTAAAAAACCCAAGCGGTCCAAAGGTCCTCTTTCTCCTTAGGATTTTGATAAAGCCAAGAAAAAGAGGTTATGTTTTCAATGTTTAGGGAGAGGTCATGGCAAAAATAATTGTCCCAAGGGGAAATCTACTGCTCAGGGGAAGGAGAAAGCAATGCACACGGTGCAACTACTGCCTCTCGAGTCTTCCTCGAAATTCTCCATAGTGGAAGTAATACACACTGACGTGGTGCATGAATGTTGTCTCACAGCTTCCATGTGGCAACAAACCTTTGGACTACATGAGTTAATACGTGCGGCACGGATATGTGCAAGGGCACAAGATGCGCATCTTGGTAGATGACGGGGCTACTCACAATTTCATCAATTATGGATTGGTGAAAAAGCTCAAACTACCTCAAATTCCAAGTACCCACCGTTTCAAGGTAGCAATGATGAATGGACATGATACTGAAATATGGGATACTCAATGCCGAGTTGTTCCATTAGAAGTACAAGGGTACTCTACTTGTTTGGATTTTCAGGTTATGAACATGGAAAGGGCTGATGCGGTTCTTGGTAGGGAGTGGTTGCATAGCCTAAGACCATCATTGAAGCATAACTATGAGCACAACAGCTTGATGTTTGAATCCCATGGCGCACATGTGCTGTTGTTAGGAGAAAAGGATATACCTTCATCACCACTAATTTGTACCGCCGAGCTTATGCAACTCGTTTCTGATAATGAAATATATCAGGTTTTCTTGTGTTACTCATTGTCTCATTTTCTTTCTAGCATTGAGTCAGTTGAACATTCCTCAACGTCGCATGCTTCGCTCTCCTCTATTCCACCAATTGCTAATTCTAAACAAGCAAACATTGCTAGTCAATTACAACAATTATGAAAGGAATTCCAAGATGTATTTCCTAATGATTTGCCACCAAGATTACCGTCGACATGATCATTGCAACATAGCATTGACGTGGCTGCAGGCTGTAAACCTGTTAATAAACCACCTTATCGTATGAGTTACTCAGAGGCTGCTGAGGTGGAATGTCAGCTTGCTGACTACCTTAGCAGAGGGTTTATCCAACCCGGTTCTTCACCATGGGCTTCGCCTATCCTTTTAGTGAAGAAAAAGGACGGCATTATGAGCATGTGCGTAGACTACCATGGCTTAAATGCGGTTACGGTTAAGAACAAATACCCATTGCCAAGAGTCAATGAGTTATTTGATAAGCTAACTCATGCTCGCATTTTTACAAAAATTGACTTGCGGTCAGGATATCACCAAGTCCGTATTCGGCTTGCCGATATACCTAAGACTGCATTCCAAACACAGTTTGGACACTACGAGTTTTTGGTGATGCCTTTTGGGTTGACCAATGCGCCCGCAACATTCATGACACTTATGGATAGTGTCTTGAAGCCATATTTGGGCAAATTTGTCATTGTTTTCCTCGATGACCTCCTAGTCTATAGTGCTTCTGAAGAAGAGCACTTACAACATCTCAGACAGGTGTTTGATTTGTTACGTACAAACAAGTTATATGCCAAGGAATCTAAATGTGATTTTCTAAAAGATGAAATTCATTATTTAGGGCATGTTATTTCAGCTAATGGCCTATACATGGATCAATCCAAAGTGGATACCATCAGGAAATGGCCTCCTCCTAAAAATATGGAAGAATTACAAATATTTTTAGGATTTGCAGGTTTTTACCGAAGGTTAAAAACTATGCTCAAATTGCTGTTCCTATGACGGATCAACTTAAAGGCAAAGGAAAAGCTTTTCAGTGGGGATCCGCTCAACAACACAGTTTTGATACGCTAAAAAATGCATTAGCTACAACTCCTATACTAGCTATTGTAGATCCTTTGAAACCATTCATTTTGGAAACGGATGCCAATGATCGTGCTATTGGAGTAGTCCTGTTACAAGACGGACGACCGATTGCATTTGAAAGTAAGAAGCTTGATGCAGCTCATCAGAATTATTCTGCTTACAAACGCGAACTCTATGCAATAGTGTCGGCCTTAAAAACATGGCGGCATTATCTGTATGGTGCTCAATTCGAGATTGTGTTGGACCATGAAAGCATCAAATGGTTTACACAACAAACAGATTTAAAGGGTCAAAAAGCCAGGTGGGCCGAGATCTTTCAGGAATATTACGCAAAGCTAAGGTATCGCAAAGGTCGATACAATGTAGTGGCAAATGCTCTAAGTAGAATGCCAGAGATTAATTCGCTCTTGTTCACGGAACTTCGTAGTGAATTTTTTAGATTCTCTCAAGGGAAAATATGAGCATGATGAAGCATATTCCAAAGTGTGGAGCCATGTTCAAAAGAGGGATCCTTCTCACTCCAACGACGGTAGTGTACAATTAACCTCCACACCTAGTTCTCCTTTATCAAGTGATGAACTACAACGATGGAAGCATTTCACCATCGACAATGGGTACCTACTCCATAAGGGGAGAGTTTGTGTACCGGCGGACACAGACATTCGACGCCAAATTCTTTATGAATGTCATGATAGTCCAAGTGTAGGGCACCTGGGAATTAGAAAAACTTATGCTCTCGTACGTCGACAGTTTTATAGGCGACGTATACATGGCTTTGTTCAAGCTTATGTCTTGCACTGCCAAAAATGTCAAGTTAACAAAGCAGAGCGCCTAAAAGCAGGAGGACTCTTACATCCTTTGGAGATTCCAAATGGAAAATGGGAAATTATATCTATGGATTTTATTGTAGGATTACCAACCACTATACGAGGTCATGACTCAGTATGGGTGGTCGTAGACAGGTTGACTAAACTATGTAAGTTTATTCCAACCAAATCAACGGTTAAGACACCAGAACTAGCAAAGTTATTTGTGGAAAATCTATACAAATTGTATGGTTTGCCAAGTAACATTGTTAGTGACCGTGATCCCAAGTTTAACAGCCACTTTTAGAGAGTTGTCTTTAAACGATTGGGTACACAACTAAACCTCAGTACAACTGATCATCCAGAAATGGATGGTCAAACAGAACGGGTTAATCAGGTGCTAGAGGATATGCTAAGAGCATACGTCAGCAAAAAACAATCAGACTGGGAAGAATACTTACCTATTCTTGAGTTTGCCTACAACAGTGTTAAGCATGTCACAATAGGTTTTAGTCCTTTCATGCTAATGTACGGGTTTCAACCTAGGTCACCAGTTACGGTGGGGTTGGCAACAAAAAAACTTGAATAGGTTAAGGATTTTCTCCAAGACCATATGGATATGCTGAAACTTGCTCGCCAGAATGTCCGGCAAGCATAGGATCGGTATAAGAAATACGCTGATGAGAAACGTCGGCAAGTTACCTTCGAAGAAGGGGAGGAAGTATTTTTATGTTGGAAATAGGGTTGCAGAGAAACACACACAGCTTGGAGAAGACGAAGGAAGCTCAAGGCACACAATAGAGAGTGTGTTACTTAGTGTGCAATGGAAAGATAGATAGCCCTAGAGTGATGGGCGTATATACAATGCACGGGGGAAAAAACCTCCTAAAGAGGGAAAAAATGCCCCGGCGGTCCTAGTGTGTTCACACACATCACTACCACATGTATATGGTAACAAATCCCCCCTGGAGTGATGCGGTGAACGAGAGCTGGCACATGAGTAAAGGGAAGTGCCATGCCCTGAGGATAGGATCAGTCCACAAAGGGGAGTAAGCCCAAAGCTTTGCGGAAAGCTTCAAGCTCCTCACGAGACAATGCCTTTGTGAAAAGATCTCCAAGGTTGTCCTGTGTTGGCACATAAGCCAAGCTGATCTCTCCTGCTGAGAGCCTCTCCCTGACATAGTGGTAATGCACCTCAATGTGCTTTGTGCGAGCATGAAAAACTGGGTTCCTCGCAACTGCCAATGTGCTCTGACTGTCAGTGTAGATAGTGTTGGCAGTGTCCTGTCCAACACCCAAATCATCCATAAGGCGTCTGAGCCATACACACTCAACCGTAGCTGTGAAGATTGCCCTGTACTCAGCCTCACAACTCGAAGTGGCCACAGTAGGTTGCTTCTTGCTCAACCATGACATACATGAACTTCCAAGCATGAAACAAAAACCTGATGTGGACACTCGCGTGTCAAAACAACCAGCCCAATCTGAGTCCGAAAAATCATGTAAGTCTGGCGGCAATGAACCCCCCTTGGGATAAAACAAGCCAAGATGTAAAGTGCCACTAAGGTAACGGAAAATCCTCTTGACAGCCTGCCAATGCTTAGACCCTGGGATATGCATAAATCTGCTGAACTGTGAGATTGCAAACTGAATATCTGGCCTCGTGTTGCATACATAAATGAGGCAGCCAACAGCAGTTTGGTAAAGAGTGACATCAGCAGGATCGCCAGCATCATGTAGACTCAACTTCAAACCTGTTTCCATGGGAGTGGCAATAGGTTTGCAATCCTCAAGTCCAAACTTACATAGCAATGTCTCTATGTAACTTTTCTGACACAAGGCAATACCACCATCACACTGCTTAAAGTGTATACCCAAGTAATGATGCAACAGCCCCAAATCTTTCATCTTGAAAGTAGCATTCAAATCAGACTTAAATTCAGCAATATGTCTCTCATTTGGTCCAGTGATCAACAAATCATCAACATAAAGAACCACGATGAGAAATACAGCACCCTCACGCTTTACATACAATGTGCTTTCTGTTGGACTGTTACGAAAGCCTTGTTTGACCAAATGAGTGTCAGCTTTCTCATACCAAGCACGAGGAGATTGCTTCAACCCATACAAAGCCTTGTTACATTTGCACACTTTGTCCTCTTGTCCTTTTATGACAAAACCGCGAGGCTGCGTTACATAAACTTCCTCAAATATGTCACCATTCAAGAAAGCAGCAACAATGTCTGATTGATGTACATCCCAACCAAAATGAGCTGCCAATGCACATAGAAAACGTGCAGTAGTCATACGACAAGTGGGAGCAAAAGTCTCTTCATAATCTATGCCTTTTTGCTGTGCATAACCCTTTGCAACAAGTCGAGCCTTATGGCGATCGATCTCACCATCCGGTTTGCGTTTCAACTTGTAAACCCACTTCGTACCAATGGCCTTTTTGCCAGGAGGCAAATCACATAAAGTCCATGTGTCATTTTCTATAAGTGCATCATATTCTGATTGCATGGCAGCCATCCAATTTTCTAAATTCTGTGCTTCATCAAAAGTCAGAGGCTCCTCAACATCATGTAAACTAGACACAGCCAAAGCATAACAATCTGATGCATAAGATGCATAGCGAGAGCCTGAACGAGTACGACTAGACAAAGGTGCATCCAATTTACTGTCACGCAAAGTGTGCACCAGCCATTTTGGCATACCTCTAGCCTGCTCATTTTCAGCCCTTTCCTCATCAAGTACATCATGTACATCTGCATCAGTAATAGGCTGATCTAAAACATTTTCAGAAACCCCCATAGGCTGTACATTTGCCTCATTGGAACTTACATTCGTATTTCCACCACTGAAAAGAGGCAACAAAGTGTCATAAATGTCCTGTGAGCTTACATTACTGTCTCTAGTACATGACAACAAGGGCTGAACAGAATCTTCCACAAACACTACATCCCGAGAAACCAGAATACGTTTTGTTTGCGGATGATACAACCTGTAACCTTTGCTTTCAGCACTATAACCAACAAAAATACATTTGACAGCCTTATCATCCAATTTTCTGCGCTGCACTTGTGGCACCAAAGCATATGCCAAACAGCCAAAAACATGCATGTGCTCAATAGAAGGCTTTCTATCATGCCATGCTTCATATGGAGTAATAGACTGCAAAGCTTTCATAGGACACCTGTTAAGTACATAGGTGGCACACATGATGGGCTCAAGCCAAAAAGAATGCGGTAAAGCTTGACTTTTGACCATACATCGTGCCATTTCCGTCAGTGACCTGTTTTTCCTCTCAGCAACACCATTTTGCTGAGGCGTATAAGGCACTGTACATTGGTGTTTTATCCCACGACTAGCCAGAAATGCATTAAATTCATGAGACATATACTCCCCCCCTCGATCGGAACGGAGGGTGCCCATAGTACATTTCGAGACATTTTCAGCCATAGCCAGAAATTGTTTGAAGCACATAAAAACTTCGGACTTCGCTTTAAGCGGAAATACCCATGCATGCCTGGAGTAGTCATCAATGAAAGTCACGAAGTACAGGTAATTGCCCAAGGACGGAGTTTGCATGGGCCCACAAACATCACTATGCACAAGCTGCAACCTGCATGTGGCCCGAACTAAACCATCCTTTGGAAACTTAGAACGCTGCATCTTACCCAAAATACAGCCTTCACAAACATGTTTGACAGGTGCTTCAAGAGGCGGCAAAGAAGCAACCATATCAGATTTCTGAAAACGCAGCAAAGTGGCAAAATTCAGATGACCAAAACGTGCATGCCAAAGTTTTGCATCTGAAATAGCCCTTGAATCTGCAACAGCATTTGAAAAATTTTGTCCACACTTGTCATACAAAGTGAGCTTATACAGCCCATGGCACAGAAGCCCAGATGCAACAATTTCATCACCAAAACTGAGATCATGAACTGTACATCTGTCATCCACAAATTTGACTACAAGTCCAAGTCTAGCAAGTGCGGATACAGACAAGAGATTCTTCTTGATCCCAGGTACATAAAGTGCATCAACAAGTGTGAAGGAACTGCCATTAGCAGCATTGAGCACAATCTTTCCAACTCCCTGAATTGGATAAGAGGCGTTGTTGGCACAAGTGACTGAATTCCCATGAGGGACAGACTCAAGAGAGGTAAACAATTCACGATGTGAGGTAATGTGCTTTGTAGCACCACTGTCGAAATACCACACATGTGAATCTGCAGCAACTGACAAGCATGCATCATGGACATCAGGATTGTAAGTGCACTCTGCGCTAAAAGCCCATTCTGCATCAACATCAGCAACACAGTCTCCTTTCACAGAAGACTCAACAATGGCTGCATTTGTAGTGGAACCAACATTTGCAGTGGAACCACCCTCTTTCTTCTTAGCCTCTTTGGCCTTCAACTTAGGACACGACTTGATCAAGTGATCATTGGATTTACAATAATGGCAACGCATCTTCTTTTTGCCCTTATCACCAGAATTGCCAGACGAAGTACTGCCAGCAGAAGCATAAGGAACAGAATTTTTGCCACTCGCAGCAGAACCATAAGAAGTGGCTGCATTACTCTTACCACCCTTTCTTTGAGAAGCAATAAAAGCCTGTTCAACTGCACGATGCCTAGTCCTGTTTTTTCTAGAAAGTGACTCTTGCAACAGCAATGTGCATAATGCATCAAACTTGACAACTTCAGGATTTCCTTGGGTCATCAGTCTCCAAGTACTAGCAAAAGTTTGGTAGGAATCTGGTAATGCATCAAGAATAGTTTGCACAAGGGAACTGTCAGAAATGACTTCACCTGCAGAAATAAGATGCTCATTGATATCCTTGGCACTAGCAAGGAAAGTGTCCATATCATCTTCCTCATGCATAATCTTCGACTCCAGCTCTTTACGCAGCAAAGCAATTTTAGCCTCATTGCGGCTTGCATAAAGACCTGCTAAAATATCCCAAGACTGTTTTGCAAATTTTGCTGAACGGATGTGAGGAACAATGGTGCGGTTCACAGACAACGCAATCAATGCATGAGCCTACGCATCCTTAACATCCCAACGAGCTTGTTCTGTCGTAGGCAAAACAACTCCAACAGCTGCAATCCTTGCAGCAAGACCTGCAACATCCTCAACATCGCCTACATCCTCAGAACCAGGACGTACATCAATGCCCTGCACAATGTTCTAGACACCCTTTGACACAAGAACATGTTGCATCATATAAGCCCACATAGGGTAGTTGTCCCCATCCAACCTGTCCTCAGCAGCAAACATCTTGAACATATCTGTGTTGTTATTGTCAGCCATGGTAAATGCTGCACCTGATGTGAAAACTACCCGAAAATAGGAGAAATGGAGCGGGAACAACCTGTGCTATATAGCACAAACCGTAGAAGACTATAAGGCACCTGTTATGTAGAAAATGGCACTGAGAGAAATTCTGCACAAAATGACGAAATAGCCTGTGCAGTACTGCCTGTAGTGGAAACGGAGGCCGAAATGAGCCCAAATCAAAATTCTGAGCAGACCAAGCTCTTTGAGTTTTCCCAAAATTTTTGTCAACCTGAAAATGCTCGCCAAAGCTCATTGAAATCGGAGAAAGTGAGTAGGCGTGTGCTGGAGCAGCTGGCGACTAAGCCCGAAAGGACGTGACCTGCTCTGATACCAATTGTTGGAATTAGGGTTGTAGAGAAACACACACAGCTTGGAGAAGACGAAGGAAGCTCAAGGCACACAATAGAGAGTGTGTTACTTAGTGTGCAATGGAAAGATAGAGAGCCCTAGAGTGATGGGCGTATATACAATGCACGGGGGAAAAAACCTCCTAAAGAGGGAAAAAATGCCCCGGCGGTCCTAGTGTGTTCACACACATCACTACCACATGTATATGGTAACATTTTACGTGTGCCAGAACATTCAAAAAGTCTGAGAACTGGACCGACACCTAAATTATATCCCCGATATTGTGGGCCTTTCAAAATACTGAAGGGAGTCGGTGATCGTGCCTACAAACTATTACTACCTTCAGATTCTCGCATTTATCTAGTGTTTCATGTAAGCCGTCTACGAAAGCGGCTACATGGGGATGACAATGTCATTGAACAACAGGTTTTGGTTGATTACATTGAACCTCCTACCTTACCGCATGAACCTGAACGTGTTCTTGATTATCACGAGTTGCGTACATGTCATCACGTACGACAACAAGCCTTAATCAAGTGGAAAGACCGACCTGAAGAAGGTGCCACTTGGGAAAACATTAGTGTTCTTAAGAAGAAGTTTCCCACTTCTGTTTTCGAGGACAAAAACTCTTCTTAAGGGGGGAGTAATGTCAGGACACTGGCAATGCCGGACTAGATAAGGTAGGGCTGGGCTAGGCGGTGTGGAACAGGGAGTCCATCTAGGGAAAAGGGCCAAGGGAATGCCTATATAAGGGTGGTTGGGTGGAGGAATCTCAGGCTCTAGTCACCCCTGTCTTACATGCTGACTTGAAAACCAAGCTAAAAATCAATTTGACATGAAAGATTTGGGTGAAACCAATCACATTTTGGGTATGTACATTACTCGTGACTGTAATAAGAGGTTGTTGTACCTTTATCAAAAAGAGTATGTGCACAAGGTTCTTGATCGTTTCAACATGCAGAAGGGGAAGGCTTTGAGTACTCCATTTCCTGTATATTTGAAACTTAGCAAGAACGAATGTCCCAAATCTGTTGAGGAAAAAGCTGCAATGGCTTAGGTTCCTTATGCTTCAGATTGTGGTAGTCTCATGTATACCATGGTGGCTGTAAGACCTGCTGACATTGCACATGCAGTAGGAGTTGTCAGCAAATTTATGTCTAACCCTGGTAAAAAGCATTGGGATGCTGTCAAGTCGATTCTTAGATGCTTGAGTGGCACTGCAGATAGACAGTTATGCTATGGTCTTGGAGAGTCATCCATTCAGGGATTTGTAGACAGTGATTATGCAGGCTGTGTTGACAGTCATAAATCAACAATAGGTTGGATTTACACATTTGCTGGTTCTGCTATTTCTTGGAGATCCGTTCTTCAAGATTGTACATCCATTTCTACCATAGAGGCAGAGTATGTTGCATTGAGTGAGGCATGCAAAGAAGCTATTTGGCTTGCTCGCCTAGTGAAAGATCTTGGATTGGAGCAGTGTACACCAATTCTTCATTGTGATAGTCAGAGTGCTACTACCTTAGCTAACAATACAATGTTTCATTCCAGAACAAAACACATTGATGTGTGTCATCACTTCAGTCGTGAATGCCTGGCAAACAAGAGCCTTGATTTAGTGAAGATTCTTGCATTAGAGAACACAATGGATGCACTCACTAAAAGTCTCTCTAGCCATCACTTTTAGCATTGTCGTGAGTTGATGGGCATTGGGTTAAGAATGGTTCTCTTTTATTCTTGTGGTCTCCCACATTGGCCATCAAGTGGGAGAATGGTAGGTTTAATGGCCATGTGGCCGACCGTCCATCACTAATTGCTACTAACCCTAAGTGTACAGTTATACACTTGTGTGAGCCACTAACACTAAGTACAGTGTGTATTGTGCCTTAGTGCATAAGATAGAGAAGAAAGAAAGGGGGCACATAGTGTGTGTTGACTCTCCCCCTCCAACTTGTGTGTGTGGCTATGGTGGTGTGTGTGTGTGTGTGTGTGTGTGTGAGAGAGAGAGAGAGAGAGAGTGTGTGCGTATTCATCTTCCGCTTCCGCTGTGCTCTCGGCTCCTCTCCTTCAATTTGAAGGGCATATTCATTATATAGACTTAGAAGACATTTTGATCCCATATTTATAGCAATCGTATGTAAGCCCATTATGTACCTCTAAATTTGTACTTGAGAAAATACATGGTGATGCAAATATTAAACACTAAAATTATTCTTTGTACATGTCAAGTTGGTGCCAATGTTAGAGAGAGAGAGAGAGAGAGAGAGAGAGAGAGAGAGAGAGAGAGAGAGAGAGAGAGAGAGAGAGAGAGAGAGAGAGAGAGAGAGATAACTCTTAATACACATTTGCAATAAAGATTTCAATTCATTCAAAATATATTTTTTTGTGTGGAAATCATACGATGTGCATTACATGGGCATGTTTTGAACGCGGCCACAAAGATCTCTACAGAAAACATGCTTCTCCCTTCAGTCTATTACTTTGCATCTACCAAGCAAGAAATAAAATTGTGTGGGGTCATTGTCCACAGTCTCATCCACTATGCCATGTCAAAGTTGGAAGAGACTGTGGTCATTGTCCATAGTCTCATGTTAGATTTGGAGTAGATTGTAGTGCTTCCTTATTGTTATCTCCAATGACAAGGTTGAGGTCTTTATCCATCACTTCCACGTATATGACAACGTTGTTCTCCAAACATGCTGATTCATGATCAATAGGCACCTAGCAACTTCCAATGAAGTGAAAACTCTTGTACAAAAAGGAGATGATAAGTGATTAAGCGGAAATCATATACTTGACAACCAAAGTGTCCAAGTGTAATCTTGCAGCACATGCCATCCACCTCTTCCACATACGAGCCTCTATCAAGAAGCTTATCATAGAAGGAAGAATTAAGGGATTTGCAGACTACCTTAATCTTAATGACACGTATATGGTAGGTGTGAAATGACTCAACAAATATACTAACAAAATAGAAATTTGTAAGCTTGACCAATTAAATGGGTACGAAGTTTGGAAGAGATACCTCTATTCATCCCTATAGAGCTTACTACGCATTGCCTCACTCAATATTGTGTCAAGAACTAGACAGTTCACAACGTTCCAGTTGATTGGTGGAGGAAGTTGGTAGAAATGGTTGTAGAAGGCTATGCCTTTTTTATTCCTTTGGTTGAGTTGGTTGAAATGGTTGTAGAAGAATATGACTTTGTCTTTAACGCTCTTGTTAGGTCTTCCTCTGTCATAATAATCAATATCTAATTCTCCTAAATGATGTTCTCATATTAAACTGATCATTTAATGTGGGGAAGTGCCAGGGGAGAAAAAGCTAGAATATTGGTTAAGCTAGCAGACCGGCCACAGTAGGGATCCAAAGGAGGGAAAATAGGGATCCAAAGGAGGGGCCGTCTGCAAAAGATCCATGTGCAACAATGGGCTAAAAAGACCCTAAGGTTCAGTCCATTAAGACTTCCAAAATGCTAAGGTTCCAAAATTCAAAGGTTGTGTCCAAAGGTCAACCCTAGGGAAATTGGATGCTTTGTGTGTGACTAAAAAGTCTTTTCAAATCCCTACATAGGAGGGGGCGAGCCTTGGGAGTAGGGGATGAGAGAGAAAGTCACACACACACACACAGGCTCCCTTTACACAAAGGGAATTAGGGACACATGTCAGCTCCCTAGCCCAGATGCCCACAAGGTGTGCCCAATTCCTATTGGATGGCCTTGGAGGTGGACCAATGAGATTTAGGGTAGAGTAAATCTAGTTTAATTAATTTAAAAACACTTAATAAAAGAACCAATGAGAATTAAGTCCTCTAGAAGACTATTGGACAGTCTCCCAAGGGGTCCAATGAGCATTCAGCAGCCCAATGGCTTGCCTGATTCCTATTGGCCAGGAGGCAAAGGGGTCCAATGAGAGTTTAGTTTAATTATTAAATTACCTAAAGCTCTCACAAAAAGGGAAAGGGGGACACATGTCAATAGGCTATCACTTATGCTGCTTAATAATCATTGGCTTGACTGGGGGAGGGCCAATGGGGAGATAGCAAGAGCAAATAGCAAGAGGGCTCGCCCAAGAGAGAGAGGGGGCTGATTTTTGCAAGGAATTATCACACTCACACAATCTCATGTGTAAAGAAAGAGAAGACTATCTCTTCCCAAGCTTTAATGGAGAGCTCATCACCTACTCCAAGCTTGTGAGATAGAAGCCTACATCAACACACTCTTGGCATGTGGATGCAAATCCAACTAAGAGCCAAGCTTCAATGCATGCTCATCTCCTCTACCAAGCTAATTACTAAGCTAAGCTATGCTAATATGAGTGATTATGTGAGGAGATGTACATATTTCTCGTAAGATACTCCTTCTTCCTCTCAATCTACTCTCATACCCTGCTAGCTCTCACCATCTTCGAAGGTGTGTGAGGTCTTGGGTCTGAGAACGGGGATAATTAAAGTTGTGTTTGCTAAGTGTTTTGCTTAGTGCATGAAGCTTTCATCTCCATTGCACTAGCTAGTCTTGAAGGAACACAAAGAATTGTATTGTACAATGTCTCTCTTGATGGGAGAAACCATAATACAAAGCCTTTTGGAGGGGGGACAAGCTCCATGCAAATCCGGTCCTCAGCTGTTGTCAATAGCTTAATTTCTCTCTCTTTTGAAAGTATTGTTGATGATATCTAACTAGGTGTTATGCTTTTTGTTGCTCTCTCCACCCAAGCACTCTTGTAATTCTCATTAGGAATCTATTCTAATGAAAGCCCACTATGTTCATGCTAATTTCCGCTACACATAAGTTTTTAGACCATTAAATGTTACATCCTCCATACTATAAGACACCAATGTGAACATGGACTATAGAGATGAGGCCTATAATATGTACTCCACGGGCTCATATTTCACATATAGATAAGGACAAACATCTATAAATGTAAAAGAACAAAAGAAGAATAAACATTTGTGAATGTGAGAGCTAAATGTAAGAGTAAATTGTTAGAGGATCCATTGCAATAAAGTCCGCTTATAGTTGCATCATGGATGATGCAACTATAAGTGGATGATGTACCATTGATCCATTACCACTATGATCAATCACATCAGGGTGAGTGAAACTGTGTTGAATCAAAACCTCTTCCATAGTCTGCTTACAAAATTGCACTTTAAAATCCAACACTATTGCTTTCCATGTGGAAAGAAAAAGATTTGCCATAAAGGATCTTTTTCTCCTTCTTGGCTACATGAGAACACAAAGCCTTTGCTTATCCTTTGCTCTTGTGATTGATTATCTACAGTGAGGGAGTTTGAAATGGAAATAGAGCTTATGCTAGCGCATGGCCTTCTTGGTAGTCTCATGGTGAAATTAGTTGGGAAGAGAGTAGAGAAACCCCTAGAACTTTTTGGGTAGGAAGAAGAAAAATGCATAGTTTTGAGAGTAACAAGAAATATAGACTTCTAATCAGAGGGAGAATGAGTTTTGAAAGCTTTCCCTATGAGGGAGAATTGTGATGCTTTTAGGAGTATAGTAAAGTCACTATCTCTCAATACCTGATGGCTATCAGAATCTCTTTGCATCGGATTCACATATTGAATTGCCAACTACGTAAAATCAAGAATAACCTTCCAAAGAATATCCAATTTTAGATTTTTTTCTCATTTTATGTATTTTGTATGTTATGTAGAAAAGTTGCTCATTGTACGCGCTTTTTTCTCTCTCTTCAATATGGCCCTCCAAAAGACCTCCAAAATCTCCTAGTGGGCCTAGATGAAGAGCTAGCTAGGTTCCTATGACAATAGAATTGGATAATGCAAAACCATGGTATCTTGATATTTTGTGGGAACCCTTCATTTTCAACTATAGGGATATTTGCCTCAAAATTCTTTAGATCCATTCTAGTTGGGATGTACAATGGGATTCTATGAATGGATTGTTTATCCAAGAATCATGCTAACATCCAATGTTTCCAAGGAAGTTTGATAAACATGTTGAAGTGTAGGGAAGGGTGTTGAGATGTCAATATCAACTTGTACTACTCGTGGATGACTATCATTGACAGTCATCATCACTGATGCACCTTGGTGGATACACATATCTTTGCCAATGATACTATGATTGGACTACACCGACTTGGTCTACTTGCCAAATTGATGGTACACTTATCCATCTAGTTCACACACTAGCGTTTCACACTAGATTGTTGTACTACTTTCTCCTTATGTTATATTTGTTCTTTTATGATTTTTAGACCTCTTATCTTGAGTTAGTGAAGAAGAAGAAATAGAAGGTTTGCCTTCATCTATGTGTGTGTTTGCAAGAGGTGAAGCTCTCTCCTTCTATCTCTTAACATGGTATCCTAGCTTGGTTGTGTCGAAGGAGCTTGGAGTAGCAAGCAAGAGTAGCAGAAGAAGCCGTGTCAAGATTCTCATGAGCCATCATCAAATAGTCTCCTATTAAGGTGCTTCTTTTTGGAGATAGTGCATCTCTGGTTTGTATTCAATCCTTTTGAAACATGTCATCTAGCAATGATGCCAGATGGATATAACCTAATTGCAAGTGAGAATTTAGACAATAACAATTTCCATGCTTGGAAATTTAGAATGACCAATTTTCTTATGGGTAAAGGTTTTTGGGAGTACATTGATTAAGAGATTGATACAACATACACATTACTAGAGGAAGTGCAATTGTTGCACTTGTAAAGGTGTTTAACGATTGGAACCATGGAGCTAAAATGTCATGCATTGGATTTTTGTGAGTGTGTAGGACACTATCATTGGGAAAATACAAGATTCTCACACCCCTAAGGAGCCTTGAAACACTTTATTGTCATTGGATTTGGCCAATACAAAAGCGAGGAAGTTGAGCTGAATATAGTGCAGAAGAAAAATTTGTCTATCGATGAATTCATTGAAGATCAAGAACATATGTGGGTCCTTTGAATCAATTGGTGCTGTTGATGATGGTGACAAGATGGAAGTATGTATGCAAGGTTTGGTCGAGAATACAAACAATTTAAGATTGTTATCCATCTTCAAGAGAACGTTTCCACATTTACAAATTTGGTGCCCACTTTAGCACAAATAAAATGATCCATTTTTCTGCATGAAGCCATAATATTTATTCCAATTTCCATTTTTTAAACCCTGCTTGTACACGTAATTCTATAACTCCTTGAAATATAAAAAAACCCTCTAGGTCAACTCACATGCTATACTTACACATTTCAAGGTGGAACCCCTCGAGATATATTTTCTAAATTCTACCAATACTTTGTCAGTTTGTATTGTGATTTGTCAAATCTAAATGTGTGATGGTAGCACTTTCTCTTTATAGAAAGAGAAAATTCAAACTTTTTTGACCCGAAAGAAGTAGTTAAAGCCATTATTAGGCTTGGCATCTAAGTATGCTATCATGTTTTCCCAAGATAGGCTTGAGTTATACTTGGGAGAGTATGTTTACTATACATTGTTTAATGAGAAGACCATTGAGTGAGGATTAAAGAATCTAGCACTGTTGGTTCTCACTTGAATGAGTTTATCATTTTCCGAAAGTCACATGCATTAGGGATAGTTTTGGACCCTCACAGGGTCCAAAAAGGCATGTTGACTTCCTCTCTCTTCTTCAAAATTGGATGCACAACTTTTTTTTCAATGAGCCCAAAACTTGTTGGAACTTTTGTAATTATAATGTGGTTGAAAGCATGAGTTGGTGGTACAAAAAAAAATCTATTTTTTATACCTAGTTAGTACTTCCACATATGTCCAATGGGTTTTTAGAGGGAAACTTTCTTCTTGTCCAATATATTAAAGCTATTAAAAAAAAAAGATAACACCACTCCTTATGAAACAAAACATGAGTGGGGCTATTTTGGATGATAAAGGATACTTTTGAATTCGTGTGACATGTTAAGCTATCTGCCATGTGAGTACCAACGGGTATTGTCAAGCAAATTGTATACTTTACAACTATACCTCTCCTAGGTATTTTCTTCTCCTATTGTTGTGTTGCCAATGTATCTTCTAGGTCTAGTTCATTGTGACAATGAGGAACCCTACAATGAAGTATGCTACCAATGCTACACTAGAGAAGAAGACAAAATCTAGTTCCATGGATACAAAGTCTAGGCCCCTGAATACCAAAGCGAAGAGCATGGAAACAAAGGCCCCCCACATGGATACAAAATATCTTTGAAGCACAAGCACCCAAAACATGAGAGCAAGGAAGGGTAGCTTTTTTTGTGGAGCATTCATTGAGGTATGGAGTGCCTTTTTTTAGGATGAGAATTGGTTGACTACATCTTCAAGCAAAAAATTGCATACAACACTTGTAGCCTTTGTACGCAAAGCTCTTCCTTCAATCTTATTAGTGAGATCTTCTCTAGCAAGAACAATATACCTCATCTGCCACTGCACCCATTGACATTGTAATCAAATCTACTACCCACTTGTGATGCATAGCTAGTCGATAAGTAGCATGTAATCCATCTTGATGCCGTACATTAGAATACTATTGGCATACTAAGCATGTCTCCACAAATTGAGCAACATCTTTGTACATTCCCTTCCACTAGTAGTGGTCCTTAATTTTGACAAAATTTGCCCATACCCCTATGTGTCCGGCCCATAAACTTTCATGAAACTCTTGAATCACCTGTTGTTGAGTTGCTTTATCACAAACAACTCGTTGCGGTACCCCTCTTGAATGATTTGGTTGCTTCCACATATGAACATCCTCTAAAAAGTAGCCATAAGCCTTCTTTCTGATCCTCTTGTATTCTTGTTCACTCCATCCCTCTTGCCTGGTAAGAGTGCTTAGGTAACGGCCGATCAAAAGCCATTCTCCATCATACATCTCTTCAGAAAAAAATTCAAAAACACGAGCATGAGTACCACAACTTGCATGTAAATGAGAAGAGGTGTAGAACTTTAAGCCCACATCATCACTAGTGGTAAGCATCTCCTCTTCATCTTCATATATGGCCCTTGACAACATATTTGCTACAAGGTTATCTCTGCCTGCAATGTGACAAAACTCTGGGTTAAGAGACTTAATAAAGGCTATCCATTGCAACATTGCAATGCCTGGAGTAGTACAATTTGCAATCATCCCTATCAATGGTAAACAATCTGTCTCTACTAAACTGAAGCACTAATGAGATATTCCTTGCCAGACATCAGGGCAATAACAACACCCCAAAGTTTTCTCTTGACCTGTGGGTAACTTCTTTGATGAGCAATAAGCACTTTTGCTCCAAACCGGGGACTGCATACCTATGACAATCCTCATCATCTTGACCTATAGCCCATCCAATACCTGCCGGACTAGTGTCAACGGTTAAGATCACTAGCCTTCCAAACTTATAGTCAACCTTTCTCAAGGTAGAAGCCTTGAGAAGCATTGTTTTCAAATTTTTAATGGTCATTGTATGAGCTTCTTCCCATACAAACCTTTTACCCTTCCTTAGCAATTGATAAAGCACCTTTGGAACACGAGCAAAATGCAGAAACAAATATGATAAAATACACATGCACCCAAAAATCTCTGAACCTCTGTGACCGATGTGCATGTTTCTTTTTTGGATAGCTTCAACTTTAGCTGGACTTGGTCGTCTTCCATTTGGACCACACATATGCCCCACAATTAAAACCTCTTTAGCACCAAAAATTGATTTTGGCCCTGAAAGTGTCAAGTTAACTTCTTCAAGCCTAGATAATATGGCATCACAGTCAACAATATGCTGGGCAACAAACTATCGGCACCCCCTCTGGTATTTTACCTCATCTTTGAACCCTTCTTCACATCCCTTGATCGGCAAATCATCAATGAAAGGCATAGTCACATGAGGAATAAAATCCCTTAGCACCTTATTCATACCATTCATCATATGAGCTACAAAGTTAGTAGCACCCTGTGGTAGAGTGCACATCCTTACTAAATCGAGAGGTGTACGCATCGTAGTAAGATCCCTGCTCTTCAAAGCAAGATGAAACTGATCATATCCTGAGTAAAGATCACCCATAGAGTAGATAGATCTTCCTACAAAGGCTTCAACAAACTCGTCTGCTATTGGACCTGTACCCACATTGCAGATTGTTACTTTGTTGACTGGTTGCATATCCTGAATGAACCTTAAGGTACCATTCTTCTTTGAAACGGTAAACCACCGATTAGAGTATGGTGCACGTGATGGTTCCAAAATGCCCATCCTTATCTTCTCATTTAACAAATCAATAAGCTTTGGCAAGTGAGCTTTGGGTACTGGAATAGGGCGTAAACTCCATGGCATATGAGGAATGATAAATATAACAATAGGAGAAAAAACATTTGGGTCTGCACACCCAATCTCATCAGGATCAAAAGCAAAGGCATTACCATGATTTCCAAGCATCTTTCAAAAGCATTTGATCTCCTCTTTAGTAAGGAAATCCTCCTCTCCAATTTTTAGCTGCTTCATTGTCTCTTCAGTGAACTTATGCCCAATGTGTTTTGGACCTCTCAGTATAGGCTGGCGAAAATCTTTCTCCATTACTCCATCACTTCATTCTGGCAAAGGTGCAGGCACTAGCCTCACCTTCTTTGCAACAGATTTATAGTTCGTCTCTACTTGGACTTCAACTGGTTCACCCAAATCCTCCTTTATATGTGTAAGTGCTTCATATATATCTAGTTCTTCATACATGTCTATTGAATGCACTTTAACAATGTCAGTCCCACTTTGTAACCTGTATTGCATGATCTCATCTAGCTCTGACATAGTATCCTCATAAGAGGCCTCTTCAAAGATCCCTGAAATCACATCATCTGGTTCAAGCACATTAAATCCCTGCAACTCACTTTGAATACCTAACACATATTGTTTTTCACATTTAGGTAGCTCATTAAACTTCCTGTATGATACCGAACCCTCAGATAATCCCAAAAACCCCAAAGAGAAATTCTTTCTTTGCAAGAGCTTCCCCACCTCCATACCACCACCCCGATAAAATCCTATGAAAACCTGTGTTCTTTGAACTCTTTGCGTATCTTCGGCAATGGATGATCACGTAGGCTGTCTTTGTTTCTGGCATGTTCTACACACACAGTCTAAAACTAAACAACCTTCTCGGGATCCTTGTATAGGCCAAGCCATTATCTAACACCTTTATTTCCATGTGCACAGCCGTAATGTAGGGTTGTCACAATATGAGTAGATATGACGGATGCTTTTGTATAAAAAAGTTTTGTGCATCACAAACATCCCTGATAGTTACCTTAACATTTGCACATGCACCATAAAGATCCCCTGGAAGCACATTGGCAGCTCAAATCCGCCAATCGTGATCAACATCAATAGGCCATTTTCCTTTCTTTTGCAATCTCTTTGCCATAAGATTGATTTTTGACCCATGCTCCACAAGTGCTAAAACTGGCTCTTCAATGTCCCCAAGCTTCACAATGGTTTCTGTTGTTGCTCTAGTTCAATGAGTCCTAGAATAGTGACTCCTGGGCACAACTTCCTCATCTCCATCGTCATTAAAATGGACATGTCTTACCTCCAACTGGATTTGAAACCACCACAGCCTTTGACTTTTCATCTCCAAATGCCTCTTCATAAGCATCCAAAATTGACTCAATGTGATGGATCATTTGGCTTTTAACCGCATGAAGTTCCTGCTCACTTGGTATCTGGATTTTCCTCTTGATAATATCAATAATCTCCTCATGAAACTCACGCTTGGCAATTCCCAAGATTTCATCCAATGTGAGCTCCACTTTGCTATTGAGAATGCGCTCTTCGAAAACCTTCTTTAGATCTGTAGACAACTCAATGTGAGTTTTCAACTTATAGGAAGGTCCCTTGGGTTTACCTTGCTTCTTATCTTTTGATGCCTCTTCCATTACCACTTCTGGAGTAGGTTTGGGAAGCAGGCCCATCATCTTTCTTACTGTTAGATCTAGTTGCTCTTTTTGATGTTCCTGCAATATCTTCATCCCTTTTGCGCTTCTCTTCTACTATGGCTTCATTAGTTTGAGACCTGAGAATAAATGCATATACTAAAAGTGAATCTACCGGATCTACCCATTATGTAGTTTCCCTAATGCAATTCTCAGCCTAACATAATTTTCCATGAGTCACCTTGCCTGCTTCTACAGTCTTCAAAGCATAAGGCCACAAATCACATTTAGTTCTTGTACCTTTGTCATCTGCATTATTGTATACTTGTAGCCCATTTGTAACTGCTTCTACCATAACAACATTATGCTGTATCTCCTCTGCTAACTTCTTCATACCACCCCTCCCAAAATTCAAGCGGAGCGGCTCACCCGTTGCTTTGAGATGAATCTTCTTGTCTTTCCAAAAGATCACATTTTTCTTGTAAGCTTCATCAAAATCTTCACAGTCTTTGCATTCGCAATCTTTACTATCACACCACATGCAGTGGTCATCCAATCCTTGCGTGGAGGTCGTTGCTTGGGCTCTGAAGTGGAACCTTTGGTGCCTACCCCTTCAAGCTTAATTCTTTCAAATTTAGATTTAATTCTTGTATACCTTTGATCAGCTCGTCAAGAACATACTCCTCTAATTTTTGCTTCCTAGAGGACGGCTTTTCCTTAATTTCTTCATCCGTTGTCTCCATGGGATCAACCACAATCAGCTTATCCACCCTCATCTACCGCTTTACAATCATGTTAACTGCTTCAGAAATCAGCTTCCAATCAGATGTTAAACCCAATTCACATGTTGAATCAAGTAGCTGCACCAAGATCTTTTGAAGTCGTGGGTCAACAGCTTGGACAAATAACTCTACCCATTCTAGTTTTAATGACCACTGCTCTCCTGTAGATAGCTGCTCAAATATCTTTTCAAATTCTCGTAGAAGCACTCTTGTAAATAAATCCTTGTTTTTATGTTGGATCCACTTCATAGACTCTTCTTAGTTACCCTTTGAGAATCTTCAAGG
Source organism: Adiantum capillus-veneris (assembly GCF_014529385.1). Taxonomy (NCBI): domain Eukaryota; kingdom Viridiplantae; phylum Streptophyta; class Polypodiopsida; order Polypodiales; family Pteridaceae; genus Adiantum; species Adiantum capillus-veneris. Next base: position 65,270,206 of record NC_140934.1, read on the forward strand.
AAATACTCCTCCTGTAATGCCTTTTTGAATTTTGCCAGTTTGCCTGTATCTCCCCAATTCGAGCCCTAAGCTCTGGAACTACAATCAAGTGGAAACCTTCAACTACTTCCTGATCATCAATCCCATTATCCTCCATGGGTTTCTCATAAACTTTGCAATATTTTGAAACATCTCGACCTTCAAACCGCTGCAATTTTTTTGTTACTACTTGTCGAGCTTTTCATATCCGCTCATGCAAATTAAATTGCTGTTGTGCAGTCTGTTGTTGTACATGCAGCAAATTGCTGCATCATTTGTTGCATTGCCGCCTCTTGTGGTGTAGTCATCTTTCTTTGCAAAATTTTCCCACCCTGCCTCAGTTTTGCATTGGGTTCACCAAAGATTTCGGGGATAATGGGTTCGTGAGGTGAGCCGGGTGTCAACCGGGCTGCTCGTTGTCGGAAATAAGAGAAACAAGCTGCACAACACAAAGCAAAAGACATCGATGACACCATAAATGCTTATAGTTGACAACTTGAATACTTAAAGCTCTAATAATTAGCCAAAGTGGAATTTGATTACAAATGTTTTTCGTTAGCGACACTGATAGAGTTAAGAGAGTTTAATGGTCTCAAATAAGACCAGGACTGTAGTGTTTCCACTTAAGCCTGCCATTAGAGTCTTTTGAAGCTAATTAGGAAGGAAGTATCTGGAAAAATTCCCTGCTTGGTGCCCTTGAATTTCCCAAAAAATGGTAGAGAGAGGTTATCCTTTATCCTTCTCGCCTTAATGCTCCCTTGCTTGCTTCCAAATTACAATTCCTGCCGCTAGAGCACTACGAGAGAGAATCTCGAGCTTATGGAGCTTAATCCTCACAAATTTGACCAAGAGTAAGATCTCTCGCTTTTGCCTCCAATTAGAGCTTTAAACTGGCTATAAGGATGTTTGTTGTCATCGACTCTCCTAATCTCCTTCCCTTGCCAAACTTCCTAACATGCTTCAATATCCTTCGATCCTCCTTGCCTAGTGATGAGACCAAAAGAGATTGGCTCGATCCTCCCATGCGGTGCCCTTATTAACCTTCTTATGATTGCCAAGGTTGAGAGAGAGAGAGAGAGAGAGAGAGAGAGAGAGAGAGAGAGAGAGAGAGAGAGAGAGAGAGAGAGAGAGATCCTCTTCCCCGAGATTGCCCTTGCATTTCTTCTTCTCCTTCCCTTCCTTGCCGAGCTCCGACTCCCCGAGCTCCTCTTTCTCCACTTCTCCTTGCCGAGATCCCCCTTCGCCAAGCCTTCCCCTCTTTTGCACACGTTGGTCGAGGTCGAGGACGAGAGAGAGAGAGAGAGAGAGAGAGAGAGAGAGAGAGAGAGAGAGGACCCCCGCTCCTTCTTCTTCTAGGGCTCCCCACTTCGCTATGTTCCTTCCCTTCTCTTCCCCTTCTTTGGCTTCGCTTGTTACCTTATCTCCACACTTGTTATCTTCCTCTCTTTCCCTTTCTTTTAATTAGACCCCCCTCTCTTCCCCCTAATCACCGATGGCGCCGTCGTTGCTAGGTGGGAAGACCTTTTGCTGACGTGGTAGTGTCGGATTTTGGGGTGCACCAAAACCGTCGGGACCAATGCCGAATTGGGGCGCCATGGCATGCCGAGCAAGTTCCTCTTCTTGCGCGTCCCTGTTCAAGCACCACAACGCCCGCCATGAGTGCACCTCCCCTCTCACCTCGCACTACTCGCTCTCGACGCCCATCGCCATGCTTTTCCCCCCTTGTCACATATCAAGCTTGATTTTGAGCAAAGTGGGTGGCCATCCCATGGGCGGCGATTGCCCTAAACCCTATGTCGATTGGTTTGGGTAGTCATTCGTGCTTTGGGCGGCCATAGCGCCTCATTGGGCGTGCGGCCCTCAAAGGGAACCACATTTGGCCTGCACTTCGACCAAAGCAAAGCATTGTGAGAGGCCTCTTCTATGAAACTGGTGAAAACGGCTCAGTGCTTGCATGCCACAACAATGCAGACCTTGCAATAGTGAACACATTCTATATGATGGAATTTCGGACAAGAAGCCTTCAAGAACTCTTGTGCATTTGTAAGGATACCACATTTGGTATACATATCGATGATCAAAGCTCTGCCAAAGCTTCATTTGCCCTTTGCTGACAATATCAGCATGGTTTTAACTGCCCATATTAGCATCTCGTATAATGCCACATGCCTTGAAAATGTAAGTATAGGTGATTGTTTTTTCGGAAGGCATTCCCTTCACATTAGATTGTTTTTTTTATGAGTTTATCTACCACAATCATATCGAAACATGGCAGTTTTTAATAACAATATCATCTCGGATTCCAAAATTCATCATGCTCAGCTGTGTCGATAGCTGGACACTAGCCTCAAGCCATATTATCTCATCAACCTGGACCCGATCTGACAAGCCATGAAGTCCTTTAGACTTCTCAAGGTGTATAGAATGCATACAAACCGTCCTAAGGTTGTAAAATTCCTAGATGGCACATCAGTCAAGGCGATCGATCAGCACGAAACTGGCCCTCGGTGAAACTTAAATTGCCAATATCTTGGCAACCACAGCTCTGATTGCTGATTTGAAAAGATCAACGTGCTCCACAAAGTGAGCACTTCATGCCCATGCATTCATACCAACTTAAACCCTTCATCAGCAGCTGCTTAATCCGGCATGGATTTGCATCCACTCAAACTTTAAGCTGACACAACTTCTTCTCTGTAGCTCCAATTGAAGAACTGTAAAGATAGGCTCGTAGAGTACCTCAAGCACTACAGTTCTAGCCCATAAAATTCCATTTTTAGTCACCTCAAACATACCCACTTTTAGCATAAAAAACATAAGTTCTAGCCCCTTAAATCCGCATCTGCCATACATTTAGCATTAAACTTGGCTTCAAAGAAGCTTAGCTTGCATTTCTTTGCTCTTTTTCTCATCAAGGAAGCGGAGCGGCATGATACCCCCATCCGGCCATAATATTTTGGCGAAAAGGAATATTCAAGCGCGAGACTTGGTGTGAATTTTTGGTTTTCCGTCGAGTGAATTTTCTTCACGCTTGATGGCTTCTCCTCATAACGGGGGCCTTACAAATGTGCATTTTTTATACAAAAAATTACAAGGGGTAAATCAGGCTCCCTACTTAAAAATGTCAACAAAGAAGAATAGAAAACTTAGAGTTTGTGTAGATTATAGGAAGCCTAACACTGAGATAATTATAAAACCATTTCCTCTGCCCTTTTTTTATATGATGTTAGATGAGATAACATGATATGGAATGTTTAACTTTTTGGATGGGTACAATGGTTACAATCAATTGAAGATAGTGCTAGAGGATAGAGCTAAGACAACCTTTATCACTGAGTAAGAAGATTTCTAGTGACAAAGCTTGTCATTACCTTTGTCAGCATATGGTCTTGGAGGAATTCCTTGACCTAGTGAAGCTTCTCAATTGCCAACTCCATCGTAACTAGTGTTGTAGGTTGAAAACCATATATAAGCATGAATATACTTAAACTAGTCGTTACATGCCTGGCACTATTGTAAGCAAACTCCACATTATAGAAATAACCTTTTCCATTGGATTGCTTCCTGCTAGCATATGTACTCATCATATCCTTTAGCAGTAGATTTAATGTAAACTACCTATCTGCCTCTGGATTAGTGGCATTACTGATATTGATTTGTTTCTCCCCAAACATTTACAGACAGTCCTCCAACAATGACTGGTAAATGTGGGTCACAAAAATACCCAACATTTTGGATTAATTAATATAATCAATACATATTATAAATAACAAGCTTGGTTAACTTTAGAGATTGGAATAATGGATTGAATGAAGTGTACAAGGTTTAGTCAACTTATCTACACGCACCCAAACCGAGCCATGACCTCTGATGGTGATTGATAGACACACAATTGATCTCATAGAGGTACTACACATATAGTGTAAAATTCTTTATTACCTATCAATTTCATGAATTTGCATGCTACTCCAAATCTGTGTTTGCTAAACACTAGGGCCCATAACACCTAGTATGCATGAATTTAGCAAAAATGGATCCGAACCTGCATTTCCATGACTATAATTGCCAATGCTTATGACAACTATTATGCTCACCGCACACAGGGAAAGAACTAGATATTTTCCACTACAATCGCGTGAAAGCTGGCGGGCTAACATATTTGGACCATAAGCAAATGTGAAAATCAATCGCATTTAGGTTCAGACAATGAAACATTATCAGAATGAAATCAAAGCCTTGTTATAGGCGTAAACAATCATCCCTTAATGTTGTTCGATGACACTTGTACACTTAATTACTTGGCCCAGTGTCGAAGTGTGCAGTTCTCCAAGTTTGATGACAAGGAAAGCGTCGGGCTTTTGGCTGTAGATGGATAATCGTCCGAGGTGTAAACCAAGTAAGACGAGTGCAAATAGTAGTGATTCAGTGTTAGCAAGAAGATATAGTGAGTCTTAAAGAGCAATCGTGAAAACTACAACACGAGACACAAATAATAGCTAAAATCAAACTAAGTCAAGATATCGATACTTTATTGAGGCTGGCAACCAATAGATGCTTCCAATTTTTGATATTTGAAAATCATGTTACAAATTGGTTGCATACACCATCGTCAATATGCATGTTGATTTACAAATTTCTAATTAAAAATGCCCAACCCAATGGAAGCAATGCACAATTGCCAGTCACAAATCCCACCCTGTACTGTTTTCCTGCTGTAAAGCTCCCAAAATTTTCCCTTCCGCCTCTACTCAGTCAATTTTTTCATGCTCTCCAATTTGCAGAACGCATCCCCTTTGAACTACTTGATTTCCATGGTTATGGCCACCTCAAGGTCTCAAAGCGCATAAGAGAGATTTCCCCCTCGTGTTTTGCTTTCCTTATTGGTAAGTTCCAAGCGAGAGAGAGGGAGTGCCCTTTCTCCCTTACAACTCCCTTTCTTCCTCATCCTATTCCCCCTTTTTGATGATAGCTCATGGGAGAGATTTTTCAAAATCTTGAGGGAGAGCTTGCTTCGGATGCCCTCCCTCCTTGTTGTGTGTGTGTGTGTGTGTGTGTGTGTGTGTGTGAGAGAGAGAGAGAGAGAGAGAGAGAGAGAGAGAGAGAGAGAGAGAGAGAGAGAGAGAGAGAGAGAGAGAGAGAGAGAGAGAGCTCCTCAAGATCTTGCAAGGACAAGATGATAAGATCCCCCTCTTTGATCACCTTCCTCCTCCTTTCATGCCATTTCTCCTTCTCCCTTTTTCTCTTGCTACTCCCTTCTTTCTCATGTAAGGAGCTTTCCCCCCAATGTCCTTCCTTCCTCCTCGTTCATGTACCTTTTCTTCTTGTTAAACCCCCCTTTTTCTCTTAATAGCTTGCCCCCATTTTTGTTGTCACGACGTCGTGACAAGGGGTGGGAAGCATCCCTTGATGACGTTGTGAGTGGGATGGAAACACATAGAATGCCTCTATAACGACCCGACACACACTCTTGGGAAGATACACACACACACACACACACACACACACACACACACACACACAGTATGGGGCACCGCTCGGCTTACACAACACACCTGGCTGAGACAGGGAACACACCTCTGGAGTGAGAGGAGAGAGACTATCCACTTGCCCACTCCACACACACACACACACACACACACACAAAACTCAGCTCAAAAGAGGGGAACTTATGATAATTAGATACAAATGAGCTTGGGCCAACACCAAGGGGCAAATAGCTCACACAAAATGGGTAAAATATACCAGATACAATCACAGATTGGAGAAGAAGCTTTGCTCATAGGAGAAACTTACATAGCAAAAACAGCAGAAAAAGAGTGAGGAATTTGGTAAAATGGACAGCGCCATCGCATCCGGAACGGCCCAAAACCCCAGTCTACAATGTCAAAGTGCTCAAATCCGACCTCGGATGAGCAGTTTACGGCCAAAACAGGCTCCAAAAACCCCAAAAACACACCTGCGGCTGTTCCTCCTCTCTTCTCCACATTTTTTTTGGACTTCTCTCTGTTTTTTCAGTTCCCACACTTAGATTTTTTAGTTGGGCACCCTTGGCCTTTTAGATGACCTCAAACGGACCCCGAACAGGCCAAAAACTGACCTCGCAGTGCATAGTTGTCACCTTTTTGCATCATCCGCACACCTGGCACTCAGTTTTTCCAAATAATGCATCCCGCAACCACGTGAAGTCGCCCCAAAAGGATGGTCCTCATGATGACCTTTCTGCATAATTATCACAAGGAAACACCCACGGCGTGTCCATACTTCTCCGCGTGCAAGTATTGACCCCGTTCGACCTCCTGACGCCACTAGATGCCATCTGACGCACCTGCTTACCTCATGTCGTCGGCCCGCGGATAGCTTCCTCGAGAAGTTTAACGTCCTACCAACTCCTCATTATTGTAGAAAAAACACACTGCTACTGGTAACGATGAAAATCGATGCACTATGTACACCTTGTCCTACCTGTACACATGTGGGCCCCACGTAACCACCTGGCTCTGGAAAATTGGCAATCCTTTATTCGATGCACCATGCATGGGTATGAACATATGCGGAATCCCTTGCTCAAAAAACTCCTGACATAATTTGCCCATCCCCTAGCCTGCTAGATCATTCATGATCAGCAACAGCAAAGAGAGATATGAGACTCGCCGCATCACAGGTCTCCTCATTCTTCACCAACATTGCTTGCTCCACAGACATCTCATCTTGCTCCACCATCATTAACCTGGCATGATATAATGTAAGACGCAATCCATTTACCCTTGACTTATGTAGAATCCCATCCAGGTTAGCCAACTGATATGTACCATTTGGAAAACACTCCACTACCTTGAAAGGGCCTTCCCACTTAATCTGAAACTTCTTCTGGAAGGTGTTGTCCAGCTTACTGTTGTAACGCAAAACTAAGTCATGCTTCTTGATACCCTTACTTTTGACCTTTTCATTTATCTTTGCCAAAGACTTATCCTGCATCTGCCCATAATGCTCCAATGCGCTCATCATATCCAACTGAACCTCCTATAACTATAAGAGCCTCTCTTTGAATGCATTACTAGATGGCCCAAGTAGCTTCTCTAGCATCTTTACTGCAGGCAACTCTACTTCCACAGGCAATAGTGCTTCCTTTCCATATACCAAATGAAATGGAGTAAACCCTGTACCTGTCTTCACCGAAGTACGGTAAGCCCATAATGCACTAGGCAATTTCAAATCCCAATTCTTTCCTTGGTGCTCTGTCACTTTCGAAAGAATCTGTACCAACTCACCATTGAATCTTTCATTTAAGCCATTACACTGCGGGTAATAAGGAGTGGTATGCTGGTGCCTAATCTTCATCTTTGTGCATAAGAAGTCTAGCAGTTTAGCTCTAAATCCTGGCCCCTTATCTGAAAGTAGCTCTAATGGCACCCCAAACTTGCAACATATTTCATCATACACAAATTTTGCCACATCCTTTGCAATGATCTGTTTTACTGCTATAGCCTCTGCCCATCTAGAGAGATAAGTCCACTGTCGTCAAGATATAGCTTTTGCCCCTGCTTGTGATAGGTAACGGGCCTATTGCATCAATCCCCCACTTTTCAAACACATCAAACGCCATAATGGTTTTTCGTAGCTCTGGCTTCAACACTCTCTTCCCAAATGCTTGACACCTATTGCAAGACCTACACCAATGGTGAACATCCTTGTGCAAAGTAGGCCATACATACCCCTCTTGCAAAATCTTATGCAAGGTGATCTTTAGAGCAAAATGGCCACCACATGCGCCTTCATGATTCTCTTCCAACACTCTGTAAAGATCCTCCCGCCAAGGTACACGTCTCAACACGAGATCAGCCCCTTTCATGTATAAGACATCACCAATCAATTTGTACCTGTATGCTCTACGCACAAAGCCATACTTCTTAGACTTCTGAATCTCCTTTGGAATGATTCCTGTTAGCAAAAACTCCTCTTCTTGAGCCAAACTTTCCCGGCCATGATAAAGAGGTAAAGTGGTCCTCAACACAAATAGCTCCCCAATCATGCCTTGAGCTGCTTCATGTGCCTCTCCATTTAGAGCACGTTCAATGTGTCTGATGATCCATGCTTCGAACTTTTTTTAACATGCCTTTAATTCTGAAGCACATTTCCTTCAATGAGGTGTTCTTGCTCTTCCACACACCCAACACTTGCTTCACCACTAACAAGGCATCACCTTTTATGCTCAACCTTCAAACCCCATGCTTCAAACAAATGTGTAATCCGGCTTCCAGAGTAGCATATTCAGCCTCATTGTTACTATGAGCATCCAATTTGAACCCTCTCTTGCATACTAGCTTCCCCTCTGGATCATAAAGTGCTATACCCCCTGAAGCTGCATCATGGCTCTTTCTGTATGAACCATCAAAGAACAACACATGTGCATTGCTGATCTGTGGCACTTCTTCAACTACCTTTCTCACCACCTCTTCCTTAACAATAAGGGGATTCTCCTTGTAGGTCAACAAATCAGCTAGGGTAGCCCTTGTACTATCTTCCACTAGAAAAGAGAACTCAAACTCTTGCAGCTCAATTACCCATTTCTTCACCACATTTGACATGTTAGTACCATTAATTAACTGTGGAAAAAAGGCATAAATCGTCAAGAAAACAAAAGGTCGTGGTAGCAAGTAATGACGAAATCGTCGACAAGCAAATATTACACTAGCCATCACTAGCTCTACTTCCGAGAACTTTCTCTCCGCTACCAACTTCACTCGGCTTGCACAATACACTGGCCTCATATAATGGCTGCCCTTCCCCTTTTGCAATAGCATGGCTCCAATGGCATCATCCCCTACTGATGGATTTACATAAAACACTTTCTCCCAATCAGGAGCCTGCATGGCTGACAACCCCCCTAACATCTCTTTCACCTCTTGAAACACTTCTTCACACTTGTCATCCCATTGCAATGGATCATGCTTTGCCACTTGTTGTAATGGATAAAGAATCTGAGAATACAATGGAATAAACCTTGCCATATACTTCACTTTGTGTATAAAGGTTGCCAATTGCTTCGTACTCGTAGGTGATGGAAGAAGAATAATAGACTTAACCTTGTCTGGATCAGCCTCAATGCCATTTTCTGACACCATGTGGCCCAACAACTTCACCGTTGGCTGTGCTAGATGACATTTCTTTGGATTTAGTTGTCCTCCACATTCATCATATCGAGCCAACACCATCTGCAGCTTCTCATGGTGTTCAGCCCTACTGCTATAAACACAAAAGTCATCCATAAAAGCTTTAACACAACTACCAATGAATGGTTCCAACACCCAATTTTCTCTCTCTTGATAGAAGGAAGGTCCATTTGACAACTCAAATGGCAATACTGTGTAGCAATAGCAGCCCCATGGCGTAATAAAAGTGGTCTTTGTGCGGTCTTTAAGAGCAATCTTCAATTGAAAATAGCCTGAAAAACCATCACACACACTGTACCTCTCATAACCTGCCACTGAATCCAAGATCTGATCGATGAATGGAAGAGGATATGGGTTCTTCTTAGTGGCTGCGTTTAAGGGTTTAAATCCTACACAAATTCTCCACTTCCCATCCTTCTTTGGACTGACTACAACTGGACTCACCCATTCTGTGGTCTCCACAGGGACTATGAACCCTGCCTTCAATAACTTGTCCACCTCTTCTCGCAAGGCTTCCATTTGCTCTTGACCCATCCTTCTTAGCCTTTGCCGCACTGGCTTAGCACCTTCGTTCAGCTCTATATGCATCTCTTTGCCCTTGAACCCTCTGATCTCTTCATATGAAGTAATGAACAAATCAGGAAAACTAGCGAGCATGTGCAAATATATATCCTTCTCCATAGCTGAGAGGTCTCCACTGATCATTTGTGTCAACAATTCCTGCTTCTTTGACAACTCAACCTTGGTTTGCATCAGCCCTTCAATCACTTCATAAGGCCCTTCATTTTCGTCTTCAACCTCATTCGCAAATGCAACTAAACCAAACTCCTGGATTTCTTTGTGCATCAAAAGAAATGCAACATCAGCATCCTCATCACTACTGGTAGTGCTATCATTGTCCTCATCTATCACCGTGGAAGAGTCTTCATCACTAGACTCATCCTCATCTTCATAAATCTCCTCTAATTGTTTCCTTGTGTCCATATTATAAAGCTTCTTGGTACCTGTCTTTCCATAGAGGCTAATTGTACCATGTCGCCAATCTTGAACAACTCCCACTGCACGTAACCAGGGTTTGCCCAGTATAATAGGATATGCTCCCAACCCTGCTGGCATCACATGAAAATCAACCACTGCCTTTGCATCATAGGCCTCCACTTCTAAGCTCTTTACAACACCCAAGCATTTTACTTTTTGATGGTTTGCCAATCTAATCCAGAAACCTGACACCCCAGCCACTGTGAGACCCATATTCTCAACGCATGAGTGTGTTATGACGCATATTTGGGCTCCGCCATCCACATAACCTTGTCCCAAATTTTTCCTTTTATGCCACACATCTACTATTGGATAAATGTCTGGTAGCTCATCCATTGCCAACACCTTTACTGAACCTCTCTCTGGCTCTTTCTCCATTGGGTTAACCATCCTCTTCCACTATCACTTTAGCTTAGGCACCATCTCTATAAGCTGCCCAAAAGTAACATCTGCCTTCCTGCTCGTCAGATCCTCCTTCAAGTCATAGCTTAATTGCCCATCCCCTAGTGGAAAATCTGAAACATGAAACTTTCGACGAGCTCTCCTTTTTCTCTTGGCCTTGACATCCTCGCCTTCATGGCTCTTTCCTTTCTTCTTACTAGGACCTGGGGCACTTCTTCCTTCCTTATCCTCTGTGGTCCTCTTCCCAATAGGCATCACTAATGTATCCTCTAGCTTTGATGACTTCTCCAAGGTGACTACACTTAGCACTTTTGTCTTTCCCTTTTCCTCCTGGGTCAGTCCATTGGTTCCTTCGTCTCCCTCAATTTCGATGCCATAATCATTTGACCTAGTTAGCACCTGTCTTGGCAATGGATACATGTCTCCCCCCATCCTTGGTGGCTTATCACATTGTGGGCTGATGTGACCCAACTCTCCACAATTATAACATGTGGGCGTCTACCTCCAAAACCTACCATTGCTTTGTCCAACACCATTCCTAGGCCTTTCTTCACCTCCTGGCTGATTTGCAAACCTCCCTCGACCTCGATTATTTCCCACTTGACCTAGCATGTTTAAGCTGAGATTCTTCATCAAATCTACCACTTGCCTCATGTCTTGCCTTAGCCCATCATCTTGCACCGATGTAGTGACCACTGCTGGCATAACCTGAGTAGTAACAGGAACCACTGGTTCATGATGAACCCCTGACATGCGACCTTGTAAAGAGTCCATAGGCTGAAATTCAGACCTCATGGGCAAAGAATCCACCCCTAACTGGCTCATTTTCCTCAACTTCCACTCTTTGTTCCTTGCTACCTCTAGTGCATCTTCATATGCCCTAGGATTCTTTAGCTCCACTCTCCAACATATATTCTCCCAAAGACCAGCCAAGAACCTGTCCTTCTTCATCATGTCGGGCGGGGGTACCTGTGGTGCTAAGGCCTTGCACATCCGCTCCCATGCCAATGAGAACTTACGTATGTACGCATCTACTAGCTCACCTTCCTTTTGCACCAAACCTTGTACTTCTTGCCACACTTTGTCAGGATCTTCTATCTTCACAAACTCCACTTCCAACCCATGCCGTAGATTGTCCCAACTCAATCTTACAGGTGGATCAGCCACATGCAACTCCTCTTCAAATGCTTGAGACCAAACTCGTGCATCACTCTTCAAACAAATTTGGAGAAGACGTAACATCTGCATAGATTCATGAATTTGGTTGGTAATGCAGGCAACCTCCATCTTTTCCAAAAAATCTTCCACATCTTCATCACTTATTCCATGAAACTCCGGATAAGAGAAAGCCATGGCTACCCAAGTTACAATGCTTTGAGAACCCCTTTGAACACACGTGCAAGAACCCAAAACGTTTGACTACCCAATCCCTAGAAACTTCAATGGAGCTCAACTTTAGATAAGGACAAACACATGCACATCAAATGAGTTTTCATAGTTGATCATCGGAATTACAATAGGCAAAGGACATTCCAAGATCTCTCGTAATCTTCTTGGCCCGAACATAAAGACTATGCGCTGCTGGAAAAAAATCTTCCTTGACACATGAACTTTATCTGGATTCTTTGAGTTAAATGAAATGGAGTGAATTGAGGGCCATTTTGATCATCCATTAAAGCCAACCATGAAGCTCCCAAGAAGGCACACCTGACTTAACCTCTGATTTTGCCAAAATTTCAGCAGCATAACAGCATAAATGGCTCAAAAGACCAAAAAACCAGCCATCATAACTTGGAAAAATTTTGGCAGAGTTTCCCTAGAAATAGAGCAGTAGGAACCCAAAATATAGATTGTATATGTATGCATAAACTGTCAACAATAGAACCCGAGCATCAAGTAGGACTCACTAGTACATAGCCTATGGCGAGGTCACAAAAAGGGTGCTCCAGCTACCTGTATCACCGAAAGGATCTCCACATTTGAGAATCCCCCAGCTCAATAAAAACCTCACGCTATCGACCCTCACACGAAGGCTAATGCAAATCGCGTATAGTCAAGTCTCAGAAATGACTATCTTCTAGACCAAGTCTTAGAAATGGCTGGGACTGCCAAATACAACCAAGTATGGCTCCACAAATGCGTACAATGGCAGTTTCCACAAGTAACGTACAATCCAACAGACAATGCGCTCAAATAGGCGCCAAGTGATGCATACCCACAACAACTGCAAGTGACATCACTTCTAGTATATCACTGTACTCCATCTACCTGTACCTGTGTGAATCACCTGTACCTGTACCTGTAACCTGTAACCTGTAACCTGTAGCCCCGAATCTGCAACCTGCAACCTGTAATCCTGAAGCTCGAAGCTTGAAGCTCGAAGCAGAAGGTACTCGAAGAAGATCCTCCGTGGGGGCGCCAAAAGAATGTGAGCGGGATGGAAACACATAGAACGCCTCTATAACGACCCGACACACACTCTTGGGAAGATACACACACACACACACACACACTATGGGGCACCACTCGGCTTACACAACACACCTGGCCGAGACAGGGAACACACCTCTGGAGTGAGAGGAGAGAGACTATCCACTTGCCCACTCCACACAGACACACACACACACACACACACACACACACACACACACACACACACACACACACACACACACACACACACACACACAAAAACTCAGCTCAAAAGAGGGAAACTTCTGATAATTAGATACAAATGAGCTTGGGCCAACACCAAGGGGCAAATAGCTCACACAAAATGGGCAAAATATACCATATACAATCACAAATTGGAGAAGAAGCTTCGCTCATAGGAGAAACTTACATAGCAAAAATAGCAGAAAAAGAAAAGGGATTTGGAAAAATGGACAGCGCCATCGCGTCCGGAACGGCCCAAAACCCTAGTCTACAATGTCAAAGTGCTCAAATCCGACCTCGGATGAGCAGTTTACGGCCAAAACAGGCTCCAAAAACCCCAAAAACACACCTGCGGCTGTTCCTCCTCTCTTCTCCACGTTTTTTCTGGTCTTCTCTTTGTTTTTTCAGTTCCCACACTTATCTTTTTTAGCTGGGCACCCTTGGCCTTTTAGACCTCAAACGAACCCCGAACAAGCCAAAAACTGACCTCGCAGTGCATAGTTGTCACCTTTTTGCATCATCCGCACACCTGGCACTCAGTTTTTCCAAATAATGCATCCCGCAACCACGTGAAGTGGCCCCAAAAAGATGGTCCTCATGATGACCTTTCTGCATAATTATCACAAGGAAACACCCACGTCGTGTCCGTACTTCTCCGCGTGCAAGTATTGACCCCGTTCGACCTCCTGACGCCACTAGATGCCATCTGACGCACCTGCTTACCTCATATCGTCGGCCCGCGGATAGCTTCATCGAGAAGTTTAACGCGCTACCAACTCCTCATTATTGTAGAAAAAACACACTGCTACTGGTAACGATGAAAATCGATGCACTATGTACACCTTGTCCTACCTGTACACATGTGGGCCCCACGTAACCACCCGACTCTAGCAAATTGGCAATCCTTTATTCGATGCACCATGCATGGGTATGAACATATGCGCAATCCCTTGCTCCAAAAAACTCCTGACAACGTGGTAGGTCGATATGGGACCTGCATGGTTTGCAACGGTTTTAACACCAAATAGGGGTGCAATGGGATGCTGATCATGTTTCACTTCTACACCAAACTCATAAGAGCATTGTGGCACTCATCGCGAGCTGAATTCAGTCTCCCCTGCTTTCTCCTTGCTACCTGCGGGCTCCTTGTGTTCTTCTTTTACTTCCCTCGTTTCACATTATCGCCCCCTTCTCTAATGCATTGGGTGGCCTTTCATTTTGGGCTGCCACACCCCCTTGGGCGGCCATTGAGCTCATAGTACACCACATTTGGCTTACATATCGGCTAAAGCATTTTTGACAAGCGTAGATGAAAGCATTTAGAGAAAAGAAGTCCATTCACAGTTTTCTCATGCCACAACTATGTTAGGAATATACTACAATTAATGCATTTCTAGTTTCCAGATAAGAAGCTCTTCAAGATCCCTTTATGCTCTCATGAGAGCATCACATTTAGCATACATATCAATCCAACCACCGCCAAGCTTGACATTTGGCTTTCATATTGGCCAAAACATTACCAAGCACCCATAAATATTGACCAAAGCAGTGCCGAGAACAACCTTAATTACATCCACTTCAATTTTCCCTGCTCATGGAGGTTCAAAATTGCGGGCAAAATTGTATCGACCATGAGTTGAGAATTTAACGTCCAATTTGAGCCCTATAAAGCGCATTTTTAAGCTCATTCTAGGCAAGAGAAACCAACCCCCTATTCAACTTGATCCAATTTCTCAACACACATTCTGAGATAGGATGAAACACTAGCAGAATCGACCCCCAACAAATCTTGTACTCCCCATATCTTTCTCGTTCGACTTCGATTGATGAGCCATAAAGACAAGCATGGAGAGCATGTAAAGCACTATAGTTCTGGCTTATATAATCATATTTTCACAGCATCACTATATCTCATCTCGTAGGCAACAACCTCATTTGATGGCCTCAAAACCCACAGTTAACGTACATTCGAGTCATCCTATTGTCATATCAGATCCTGTCATAAGTTTAGAAATTTAAAAAAAAAGCATGTAGCTTCACATCTTTCATCTCGTGCTTGCAAAGCGACACGACACTGGGACTCGAGAAGAGAGAGAGAGAGAGAGAGAGAGAGAGAGAGAGAGAGAGAGAGAGAGAGAGAGAGAGAGAGAGATGGACCGCGTGAGAGAGAAGAAGAAGAAGAAGAGAATTTTGAACATCATGGGAAACTATCCCAAGAGACTCTCTAAGAGAGAGCTTCAAAGTCAGACTTGAGGGAATTGTCGGTTCTAGTAGCTATACTGAAGACAAAATAGAGAGAGAGAGAGAGAGAGAGAGAGAGAGAGAGAGAGAGAGAGAGAGAGAGAGAGAGAGAGAGAGAGAGAGAGAGAGCTCTTGCAAGCACAAGATGATAAGTTCCCCCTCTTTGATCACCTCCCTCCTCCTTTCATGCTCCTTCTCCCTTTTTGTCTGCCGCTCCCTTCTTTCTCATGCAAAGAGATTTTCCCCCAATGTCCTTCCTTCCTCCTCGTTCGTGTCCCTTTTCTTCTGGTTAACCCCCCTTTTTTCTCTTAATAGCCTTCCCCCATTTATGTTGTCACGACGCTGTGACAAGGGGTGGGAAGCATCCCGTGATGATGTGGTAGGTCTATATGGGACCTGCATGGTTTGCAATGGTTTGAACACCAAACAGGGGTGCCATGGGATGCTAATCATGTTTTACTTCTACACCAAACTCATCAGAGCATTGTGGCACTCATCGCGAGCTCAATTCTCTCTCCCCTCCTTTCTCCTTGTTACCTGCGGTCTCCTCGCATTCTTCTTTTACTTCCTCCTTTTCACATTATCACCCCCCCCTTCTCTAATACATTGGGTGGCCTTTCATTTTGGGCTGCCATCCCCCTTGGGCGGCCATTGAGCTCATAATACACCACATTTGGATTACATATCGGCTAAGGCATTTCCGACAAGCCTATAGATGAAAGCATTTAGAGGAGAATTCCATTTGCGTCCAGTTTTTTAAAACTCATAGTTTTCTCATGCCACAACTATGTTAGGCATGTACTTCAATCAATGCATTCCTAGTGATGACATTCCAGATAAGAAGCTCTTCAAGAACCATTTATGCTCTCATGAGAGCATCACATTTAGCATACATATTGATCCAACCATCGCCAAGCTTGACATTTGGCTTTCATATGGGCCAAAACATTACTAAGCACCCATAAATATTGACCAAAGCAGTCCCAAGCACAACCTTAATTATATCCACTTCAAATTTCCCTGCTCATGGATGTTCTAAACCACGGGGAAAATTGTATCGGCCATGAGTTGAGAATTTAATGCCCGATTTGAGCCCTATAAAGCTCATGTTTTAGCCCATGTTGGGCACGAAAAACCAGCCCCCTATTCAACTTGATCCAATTTTTGAACACACATCCCGAGATAGGACCAAACACCATTAGAATCGACCCCAAAAAAATCTTGTACTACATATATTTTTCTCATTCGGACTTCGATTGATGAGCCGTAAAGACAAGCATGGAGAGCATGTCAAGCATTATAGTTCTGGCTTATATAATCATATTTGGATAGCATTACTATATCCCATCCCGTAGGCAACAACCTCATTTGATGGCCTCACAACCCACATTGAACGTACATTCGAGTCATCCTATTGTCATATCAGATCCTGTGCTAAATCATAAGTTTGGAAATTTTTTGAAAAAGCATGCAGATTCACATCTTTCATATCGTGCTCATAAAGCGACACGATACTGGGACACTCTAAGAATGAGAGAGAGAGACTCAAAACTCAAAAGAGAGAGAGAGAGAGAGAGAGAGAGAGAGAGAGAGAGAGAGAGAGATCTCCTCAAGATCTTGCAAAGCACAAGATGATAAGCTCCCCGTGTTTGATCACCTCCGTCCTCCTTTCATGCCAATTCTCCTTCTCCCTTGTTCTCTTGCCGCTCCCTTGTTTCTCATGCAAGGAGATTTCCCCTCAGTGTCCTTCCTTCCTCCTCCTTCATGTCCCTTTTCTTCTTGTTAACCCGCAGTCTGCCCCCATTTTTGTTGTCACGACGCTGTGACAAGGGGTGGTAAGCATCCCTTGATGACGTGGTAGGTCGATATTGTTAGGAAATAAGACGTAGCTAAATAGATATTTGAGTAGATTATTTAATGGAGAGAGATAGATTTCACACACAAGAGATTATAGAGTAGAGAGAGAGAGAGAGAGAGAGAGAGAGAGAGAGAGAGAGAGTACTCACGATATACGTGGTTCACTCAATGTGGGCTACGTCCACAGGAAAACAACCACTCAATGGCTTTAGTACTTCAAAACAAGAAGTATGTTACAAAGGGATTATACCCTTGATAGAGCTCCCAACTTGCTTCACTCTCACCACCTCACACCTTGCATCAACTTCACACTATGAAATGTGTGTAGAAATGGCCTCTTTTTATAGGCCAAAAGGGTTGCCCTTTCTCATGAGAGGCAACCATGTGGAGCTGCCCTTGTGTAGATAAGTCCAAATCGGACCCTCCAATCCGCCCATGTGTGGCTGCCCTTGAGAAGACAAGTCCGATTTTGAATTTGGCCACCGGCCACCGGCCATTGACTTCTGACCACCGGCCACCGGCCATTGACTACTGGCCACCGGCCAACTGACCAATCGTTTTCCAACCACTTTTCGGCTGCCGTCCGGCCATAATATTCCGGCAAAGCCATCTCGAGCTTTGCTCGAGATTGGTTGTGAAAATTTTGGTTTCCAGCGAGAGTGATTTTATTTTCCGGCAAGTTATTTTTCTTCACGCACGATGGCTTCTCCTCATAACGGGGGCCTTACAAATGTGCGTTTTTACCACATAAAATTACAAGGGGTAAATCAGGCTCCATACTTAACAAATATGGGACTTACATGGTTTGCAACCATTTTAACACCAAACAGGGGTGCCATGGGATGCTGATCATGTTTCACTTTTACATCGCACTCATCAGAGCATTGTGGAGCTCATCACGAGCTCAATTCTCTCTCCCGTGCTTGCTCCTTATTGCCTGCAGGCTCCTTGCATTCTTCTTTTACTTCCCCCGTTTCACATTATCACCCCCCCTTCTCTAATGCATTGGGTGGCCTTCTCATGGAGGTTCAAAACTGCGGGGAGAATCGTATCAGCCATGAGTTGAGAATTTAACGCCTGATTTGAGCCCTATAAATTGCATGCTTTAACCCGTGCTAGGTACGAGAAACAACCCCCTATTCAACTTGATCCAATTTCTCAACACACATCTGGAGATAGGACGAAACACCAGGAGAATCGGCCCCAAAAAAATCTTGTACTGCCCAGATCTTTCTCGTTCAGACTTCGATTGATGAGCCGTAAAGACAAGCATGGAGAGCATGTCAAGCACTATAGTTATAACTTATAGAATTATATTTTGATAGCATCACTATATCTCATCCTGTAGGAAACAACCTCATTTGTTGGGGTCAAAACCCACATTAACGTACATTCCAGTCATCCTATTGTCATATCATATCCTGTCATAAATCATACGTTTGGAAAAATGGTAAAATAGCATGCAGTTTCACATCTTTCATCTCGTGCTCGCAAAGCGACACGACATTGGGACTCTCGAAGAATGAGAGAGAGAGAGAGAGAGAGAGAGAGAGAGAGAGATGGACCGCTTGACGAAGAAGAAGAAGAAAAAGAAGAAGAAGAGAATTTTTAACATCGTGGGAAACTTCCCAAGAGACGCTCTAAGAGAGAGCTTCAAAGTAAGACTAGAGGGAATTCTTGGTTCTGGCAGCTACTGAAGACAAGGTAGAGAGAGAGAGAGAGAGAGAGAGAGAGAGAGAGAGAGAGAGAGAGATCCTCAAGATCTTGCAATCACAAGATGATAAGCTGCCCCTCTTTGATCACCTTCCTCCTCCTTTCATGCCGATTCTCCTTCTCCCTTTTTCTCTTGCCGCTCCCTTCTTTCTCATGCAAGGAGATTTCCCCCCAATGTCCTTCCTTCCTCCTCCATGTCCCTTTTCTTCTTGTTAATCCCCCCTTTTTCTCTTAATAACCTGCCCCCGTTTTTGTTGTCACGACGCTGTGACAAGGGGCGGGAAGCATCCCTTGATGACATGGTAGGTCGATATGGGACATGCATGGTTTGGAACACTTTTAACACCAAACAGGGGTGCCATGGGATGCTGATCATGTTTCACTTCTACACCAAACTCATCTGAGCATTGTGGCGCTCATAGCGAGATCAAATCTCCCTCCCGTGCTTGCTTCTTGCTGCCTGCGGGCTCCTTGCATTTTTCTTTTACTTCTCCCATTTCACATTATCACCCTCCTTCTCTAATGCATTGGGTGGCCTTTCATTTTGGGCGGCCACACCCCCTTGGGCTCATAGTACACCACATTTTGTTTACATATCGGCTAAAGCATTTCCGGCAAGCCTAGATGAAAGCATTTAGAGAAAAGAATTCCATTCGCTTCCAATTTTTCAAAGCACACAGTTTTCTCATGCCACAACTACGTTAGGCATATACTACAACTACTACTACTACTCACTCTAGCTACTGGGTCTATCTTGCACTTACATTAATTAATTAGTCACGAAGATCCCCAAAGAATTTCAACACCCAAAGGCAAAATAACCCGAGCTGTCACCATCAAATTTTTTGCACCTCCTTTCTACTGCTCTGCCCCCGTCCCCTCCCCGCCCTCCTGTGCGCAGTTCTGTTTTGAAGAACCCATCATTGCAATGAAGCCGCAATGCCCCCCCCCCCCCCTCCCCCCCCAACCCCCCGAAGCACAAAATGCCAGTTATTGTACCTGGCACTAAACGACGCTCCTCCTGGCGTCTGCCTCGCTATTCCTTTCCCATACCAATCAACACACAAAGCGATCCCGCATCAGCCCAAGCTGACTCTCGCACATCCTCTTGCATCGCTTGTCGTGCAGCAGAGAGAGGCAATGCCTTCCTCGGCAAAGAGAGCAACGCCTCCACTCTCAAAACGCAATGCCTAGCTTGAGAGACGAGGGCGAGAGCGAATGAAACCACGCATTGCGATGCCTGGCTGCCTGTCCCTCTCTCCACCTTGGCTCACACTTGGCATCACTCCCACCCCTCTCCACATAAGCTTGATCGACGCCTGCCACCTGGCTCTGTCCTCCCGTTTTCTCCGTACTCAAGCAACAGAATCTTCATAGATTCTTGCTAATGAACAAATGAAAAAGTTGTTTTCGGGACCTACTACAATCAAATGCACCTAGTACAATCAAATGCATTCCTAGTGATGACATTTAAGATAAGAATCTCTTCAAGAACCCTTTATTCTCTCATGGAGCATCACATATCGATCCAACCACCACCAAGCTTGACATTAGTCTTTCATATTGGCCAACCACCCATTTATATTGACCAAATCAGGGACGAGCACAACCTAAATTACATCCACTTCAATTGTCCCTGCTCATGGAGGGTCAAAACTGCGGGGAGAATTGTATCGGCCATAAGTTGAGAATTGAACGCCCGACTTGAGCCCTATAAAGCGCATGTTTTAGCCCATGCTAGGTACGAGAAACCGACCCGCTATTCAACTTGATCCATTTCTCAACACACATCCAGAGATAGTACAAAACACCAACGTAATCGACCCCAAAAAAATCTTGTACTGCCCATATCTTTCTCGTTCAGACTTTGATTAATGAGTCGTAAAGACAAGTATGGAGAGCATGTCAAGAACTATAGTTCTGGCTTATGTAAATATATTTTGACAGCATCACTATATCTCATCCCATAGGCAACAACCTCATTTGATGGCTTCAAAACCCACATTTAACGTACATTCCGGTCATCCTATTGTCATACCAGATCCTGTCATAAATCATAAGTTTGGAAAAAAAAAAAAAAAGCATGCAGTTTCACATCTTTCATCTCATGCTCGCAAAGCGACACGACATCGGGACTCTCGGAGAGAGAGAGAGAGAGAGAGAGAGAGAGAGAGAGAGAGAGAGAGAGAGAGAGAGAGAGAGAGACCGCTTGAAGAAGAAGGAGAAGAAGAAGAAGAAGAGAATTTTTAACATTGTGGGAAACTATCCCAACAGACTCTCTAAGAGAAATCTTCAAAGTCACACTTGAGGGAATTGTCGATTCTGGTAGGTACTGAAGAGGGGAGAGAGAGAGAGAGAGAGAGAGAGAGAGCTCCTCAAGATCTTGCAAGCACAAGATGATAAGCTGCCCCTCTTTGATGGCCTCCCTCCTCCGTTCATGTCGATTCTCGGCCATGAGGTTGAGAATTTAACGCCCGATTTGAGCCCTCTAAAGCGCATGTTTTAGCCCGTGCTAGGCACGAGAAACCACCCCTATTCAACTTGATCCAATTTCTCAACGCACATCCTGAGACAAGACCAAACACCAGGGCAAGCACAAGATGATAAGTTCCCGCTCTTTGATCACCTCCCTCCTCCTTTCATGCAAATTCTCCTTCTCCCTTTTTCTCTTGCCTCTCCCTTATTTCTCATGCAAGGAGATTTCTGCCCAATGTACTTCCTTCCTCCTTGTTCATGTTCCTTTTCTTCTTGTTAACCCCCTCTTTTTCTCTTAATAGCCTATCCCCATTTTTGTTGTCATGACGCCGTGACAAGGGGTGGAAGCATCCCTTGATGACGTGGTAGGTCGAAATGGGACCTGCATGATTTGCAACGGTTTTAACACCAAATAGGGGTGCCATGGGATGTTGATCATGTTTTACTTCTACACTGAACTCATCAAAGCATTGTGGCGCTCATCGCAAGCTCAATTCTATCTTCCCTGCTTTCTCCTTGATGCTTGCGGGCTCCGTGCGTTCTTATTTTACTTCCCCCGTTTCACATTATCACCCTCCCTTCTCTAATGTATTCGGTGGCCTTACATTTTGGGCAGCCATTGAGCTCATAGTACACCACATTTGATTTACATATCGACTAAAGCGTTTCCGACAAGCCTAGATGAAAGCATTTAGAGAAAAGAATTCCATTCGCTTCCAATTTTTTAAACACACAGTTTTCTCATGCCACAACTATGTTAGGCATATACTACAATCAATGCGTTCCTAGTTTCCAGATAAGAAGCTCTTCGAGAACCACCCTTTATGCTCTCATGAGAGCATCACATTTAGCATACATATCGATCCAACCACCACCAAGCTTGACATTTGGCTTTCAAATTGTCCAAAACATTACCAAGCACCCATAAATATTGACCAAAGCAGTGCCAAGCACAACCTTAATTACATCCACTTCAATTTTGCATGCTCATGGATGTTCAAAACTGCGGGGAGAATTGTATCGGCCATGAGTTGAGAATTTAATGCCCAATTTGAGCCCTATAAAACGCATGTTTTAGCTCGTGCTAGGCACAAGAAACCAACCCTCTATTCAACTTGATCCAATTTCTCAACACACATCCCGAGACATGACCAAACACCGGTAGAATCGATCCCAAAAAAATCTTGTACTGCCCATATCTTTCTCGTTCGGACTTCGATTCCCGCAGCAACAACCTCATTTGATGGCCTCAAAACCCACATTTTACGTACATTCCAGTCATTTTATTGTCATATCAGATCCTGTCATAAATCATTAATTTGGAAAATTTTAAAAAAAGCATGCAGATTTACATCTTTCATCTCGTGCTTGCAAAATGACACGACACTGGGACTCTTGAAGAGAGAGAGAGAGAGAGAGAGAGAGAGAGAGAGAGAGAGAGAGAGAGAGAGAGAGAGAGAGAAGGGATGTGCAGGCAATCAAGGAGTTCCAACACCTTCTTTCTATGGAAGAATTATAATATCACAAGATGACACTGACATTCGACCGTGGGTGATAAGGTTTTGTGGTGATAATGTTGACCAAAATTGGTAGCCATCAAATACTCTATATGGATTGATATCACCTGCACCTACTAAATGGTTAGTTGCCAAAGGAACATCGCTTACTATGGATGAAATTCAAAGTATCAAGGTGCATGCAAGATATTTTCTTGATGGCTTCTAGGGAATGGGTGCCCTAAACCCACTCATAGGGACATGGGAGAATTTTGCATACACAAAATCTAGGCCTAGGCACAGAGAAGGCCAGAAAACTTATTGCTAGAAGATTAATTAGTAAGGATATGCAGAGTAGGATTGATTCTACATAATATGGGTTGTTGCATACACATGTTATTTAGCAAACGGAGTGCGTTGAGTTTGTTTTGGCCACCTCTTAGTCAAGGAGGAAAGGTACTCCATACACTGTGACACTATCTATGTTCCCATCTTATTCTTGTGAGGACTTTACTCTTAGGTCACGCGAAGCGGAGTGTTATCCTTGTAGACATATTTACAACATCCTTCTCAATCACATAGGACTTGACTTGGAAATGCATAAACTAATCCTCTTGACTGCTTTGACTCCTTACTGCACTCTAAAGAGTTTGATAACCTAGATAGTACTAATTTTGGTGCTTTGGTGACTTTGCCATCTTTTTGTACATTCAAATGTCCTCTTTTTTCACGTCAATTTCTCAACTAATATGATTAGAACACCGCAATGTAGTACCAATTTGGGTTCCTTGACCATTGTCTATCTTTTTGTACTTAAGATATCCTATTTTTTTGCCTTAGATTCTAGTCTAATCAAATTAAAATAGCAATGTTTACAATGAAAATTTGTGTTGGAAGGCAACGCTTGACTATCCTAATGAGTAGCAAATTTTATTGCAAGGTTACAATAGCTTTTATGCTCAAAGGTAATGGCATAAAAAGTTTAACAGAAAACTCTTCAAACATATTTTTTACTCAAAAATATAATCGTTATGATCAATGTTTTCTATCACTAAAGGATAAATTGTGTATTATTTTGATCCTTGTCTTGCTAGCTCGTGGGTTTTAGCTCAAAGAATGGCAACCCCATCCTACTGGTACACGAGAAATGCTTAACTAGCATAATCCAAGCAGCACAAAGAGATTCACTAGATGGATGTAGCAAACAAGCCTTTAGAGAATCAAAAAAGAAAAGAAACTCTATAATTTCTTAAGTACATGTGCTATATCTACTCAATCTATTGCATCCTATACAAATAAATGAAAAAATAGATACCTAATGGATGACTTGTTGAGGATGGTGGCAATGCATTAATGACATCCGTTAAAGCCCTACTATTGATCTAGTGAGTGGGGACAATGATTTTTCAGATGATGTCCGGAAAAGTTAAAACATAATTTTTGCACTTTTGCTCTTTGAAAATCTATAGTTAAAATCTTTTCTTGGCCACATTGACCAATAACATTTTCCCTTGGGTAGCTATTGCCTCCTTTAAGATGAGAGATGTGATCAACTCAGTAAGTTGCTCCACCTGAGTGGCGAGCAATTGGACACGTATTGCCAACTTATGATACTAGTCACATCAAAATTTTGGACATCACGCTGCATGATGAATTCCTTTGCTTCCGACAAATTACTATGATCATCCAAAATTTCAAGCATACTCTGGGGAGGAGGAGTGGATGCCCATGGAGATAACTCTAAATTAAAAAAAGTTTATTTTAGGAAGCTCCATGTCTATTGAATCAAACATGGGGTCCATGAAGTACTATGTCGTAAAGCAAGATAAATAAAAGCCTTGAAGAATGGTTGCCTTAAAAAATCAAAGAACAACCACGAAGGATATAAATTAGCCTTGTTACATTGATACAATCCAGCTGTAGTAGTCAGTCATCAACGTCAACTTTGAACTTCTTAAATCACTATCCAAGCCCAAACTTTATTATTGTTGGAAAGCCATCGGAAAAGACCATGTCAAATTCAATGACTAGACACCATCAACTTGACGGTAGCAAATATGTGTGGCTAGCAATGATACGATCTTGAATGGCAAGAAATTTAGGAGTTATTATAGCATGGGGTTTTACCAAACAAGTGGTTGCAGTCCAATAAGAATATGGCACTTATACCTTGGAGTATGAAATTTACAATAACTACAAGATATCTTTATAGATTGGGCATTAATGGGGTGCTAAGAAGATGTGTACTATTATAGGATGCAATGAAAATCATTATTGAGGCTCATATTGGGAGTTTCGGAGGGAATTTCTCCACTATAATCACTCATAAGAAGGTTTTACATGTTGGACTATGGTAGCAAAGCATGATGAAAAATGCTAGAACCTTTTATAAAACATGTGATATTTGCCACATAATGGTTGGGTAGAGCCATTGCATTAAAGATGACCCCATTAACCACCATTTAGCCTTTAGAGATATTCCTGAAGTGGGGATTCAGTTTCATGGGACCTTTCAAGAAGGCTACACCCATAAAAAATAGTGCATAGTCATGGCAACGAGCTATGTAAGAAAATGGGGGGATTGATATGGATCTCCTCTAGAAATAGATTTAGACCAAGGAGATCATTTTGTCAATGATACTATTAAGATTCTAACCAAGATATTCTCCATAAAGCATAAAAAAATCAACACCTTACTGTCCTAGAGACAGTGACTAGGTTGAAAGTAGTAATAAGACTATAAAGAGCACTCTGATCAAAATTGTTCAAGAAGAACCCTATTCACTTTAAGCGGCATTCTCATTTATTTTTATTGAGTCATGTGCCAAGCTTGTTGATTCCACATGTTTATTCATGGGTGATCGCCGTTGATAGGCACACACCAAATTTAGTATATATATATATATATATATATATATATATAGAGAGAGAGAGAGAGAGAGAGAGAGAGAACATTTTGGACTGCCGGCCAAGTTTGGGCACCCATATGTGGATGGGATGACTCACATAAGTGGTCTGTAACCCTAACTTTTCCTTATTCTTGAATGTATGGTTTTGCTCTTGCTCTTTTCCTCTTGTGTGCTATCTCTTGATGTGTGGGAGTGTGTGTATGTGTGTGTGTGTGCGCACCCATGCAAGCGAGCACAAGCGAGCGGCGATACGACATCGATGAGGCAGTTGAGCAACAGCGGCGAGCTCCCTCTTCACGGTGGCATAATTTTCCTGCATCGACAACTACATGTAGGTGAGTAGCACACTTTTCTGCATCCATGAGCTTTTCTACACATAGGTTGCGTGTTTGTAGCCTCAATGGCTCACACACAACGCACAACAAGGCCCTTGTAATCTGACATTTTTGGCATCGTTGCCACACCTATGCTGCTATTTCTTTGTAGTTTTTCTATATTTTGCACAAATTTTTCTGTGGTAGGCCAAACCTGTCAGTTTGAATGTAATTTTTGTGCAGATTTGTTGTTGCAATAGTACAAATTTGTTATTTGAACTGAGAAAAAACTACTTTGTTAGTAGTTTTTGCATTCTCCGTATTTTCTATAATTTCTATAATTTTTGAAATTTCTATTTTTTTTAACAATTTTGAAATTTCTATTGATTTTTGTTTTTTTCCCCCCTCCACAAGCCTCCATTATAATTTCCCCTTTTGCCAAATAGAAAACGACTCTTCTGGGGATTACGAGGGCTTCGTGTAGCCGAATTGTGTGTTGTAAAGCACGCCACGTTTCTCTAAACAATACACTCATTTTGAGCCATCACATGACCGATCCCACATTACACACCTAAAAAAAGTTAGGAATATAAGGAAAAAATCAAGTGAAAATGACCAAAATAGCTAGTGGTGAGGCCTCTTAGGGTACTCGTCAACGCTTTTAGGGTATGTGCGTCACATGTATATACGATTTGGTCAAGTCCTAGAGTCTGAAAGACTTGAGAGTGATTCAAATAACGCAGGCATTCAATATCCATCTACATTAGGTTTCAAAACTTTGGTCGGGACCCAAGGTAGTGCGACCCAAGACACACATATCATATCTATTGACTCTTCCTCCAACTACGACGTTATTGAGGGGTATCCTACAAAAAACCCTAAGAGTTAGAGTCAAGACATGCATGCCTAGGGACCATGGTCCACCGGGCCAAGAGTGTTTATCCTCTTAAAAGAGACCTTAAGTAGAGCCACTCGCTTTGAACATGCGGCTAGGGAAGTAAATAAAGGGGATGGGGAAGTAAATTCACCTTCCATGTCTAATGTAGACCCCATGCTCCTTGAGAGTGCCCATGTGACTATTCCATCCACTATAGTCCTTGGCTCTTCAGAGCTATTTCCCTCTCAAGTTATATTACCTGATGGTAGGACTCTTGCTGAAGTGCAAGAGGTTGAATATTATATATATTCTTGCAGCTAGGGAAAAGGAAATTAAAAGCTTATGCAAGGCAAAACAACGTAAAGGAAAAGACCCCTATGACAACAATCATGTCATTCGACAAACCGAGTACTCCCAAATTAGGGGCGAATTAGCAACCACTAAGGGTCAGACCATGGGGAGCCACATTGTATCTACTTCAAAGGACAATCCTAGCACCTCAATCCTTGATGGGGCATTTCTAAATGAAAATTGGGAGTATGAACTACAAACGGAGACTTTAACTGACCTATACATGGGTTCATACCTACCACGTGGGTTGGTTATATGTTTGTGACAATCCATATCGGACGCTATCAGCATAGAGGAGCAACAACAGAGAGTTTGTGATGTCATCCGTAGGGTTATCGAGTTGGAGAGGCATAACAAAGGGATTAACATACCTTCAATGGGTCTCATGAGATTCTTGGATACGGTAAAGGCCAAACAACCAACCTTATCACAAATGGAGTCTCCCTCAGTGAGTCCGGTGGATCCTTCATATGTTGTTTCATCGGGAGTCTCAGTATAGTTTGAGCCCATAAGCTATAGTTTTACCTTTCCAAATTTATCTCATCTTTCTCTCAAAGACACTATGACTACCATGTCGACCCTAGTGCTGAACATGGCAGAAAATACACCATGGACCTCCTTTGTTAGTAAAGCACCGCTAGCTAATAACACATTGCCTACAACATTACCTACAAGTGTGTATCAACTATACGTACCTATTACCCCTCATGCTCATGTAGCTCCTACGCCCCCCATTGTTTTGACAGCTTATGCTCCACGAACACCCTATCCAAGCCCTTATTCCAGTGGAGCCATACCAGCTAGTGTTATGTCACATCCTGCATCTTCTATGCCTAGGGCCACACATATGAACCTCGGGCCATTGCATAGCACAACGGAGTACCAAGCCTAGGACACAAGGCATTCGTATGCCAAATCCAATTCCAACCTCTAATCCATATGCAGTCTGGAGAGGCCCTCTACCCACTATACCTTCTCACTTGGGGTGACTCGAAAACATTTTCTCAAGCTATTGATCGATTTATTGCTAAAAATATGAATAGCACACATGATAGAGAGCCTAGGAGCAAAGCAATATAAGTAGCTAATCTCACACAGAAATTCAATGGAGGCGGAGATGCTAGAACTCATATCAAGGTATTTGGACAAGTATGTTGTTCCCTGGAAGAGCACAATGAACTACATAAGTGCAAGGCTTTAAGCTTGACTCTAAGTGGGAAGGCAAGGGATTGGTATAGAACCCTAAGGAATGAAGAGTGCACACACTATCCCACTCTTTAAAGATTGTTCTTAAAAGAGTACATACGAGAGGGAGTGCCTTGGGGTGTGGCCTATCAGCTCCAAAAAACCCAACATGAGGAAGGTGAGTTGGTGAAAGACTTTATTAGTCACTTAAAGAATTTGAATTCTCACTGTAATCCAAGCTAGCGTTTCAACAATAACCAATTGCTTGATAGATTCATTAGGGGACCGTGGCATGAGGATATCTATAATGGCCTAGTCATTAGAAATATCACTACTTGGGAAGCAGTCACCACCAATGCAATCCAATTGGAAGAAAATTTAATGATTGCATGAGAAAGACTGTCTGCAGAGAAAAATCTACTAGCTTGCAAGCGATTGGGCATAAGACAATGACCATAAATCCCATCGTCAAAGAGAAAAATCTATCTGAGATGACTTTGACTGACCTCATCAAGGATATTCAAGAAACTCTTAAGGACAATCGTGCTCCACAAAACAATCATATGTATCTGAGAAGGGAGTGGCAATGGTGCTTAGTTTGCTTTGGTGTGCATAGCACCCGTGAATGCCCTAGTTTTAGAGTATAATTTAATGGGAATTGCAATGCATGTGGGAGGTATGGTCATCAAGCCAAGGATTGCATATAGTTTAAACGTGTGATGGCAAATAGACCAACTTTGGCATAGACGGACACACCTTGAGTGCCTGCATTGATGCCTGCCCCACCTCTTGAACAACCATTGTTGCAGGAGCGAATCACACTAAGTGAATGTAGCACTACCTAGATATCCATAATCTCAATCAAGGACACATATGACATGATTGGCGCACAATGGAAATATCTATAGCTTGACATGCTGAGATCATCCCACACATATAACACTTTGGAAGGCCACCTCAACCAAAATAAAAAATATCACTGCTCTCAACCCATATACACACAAACGGAAGGAAACTCATCGAAACTCAAGGAACACATAGAAGTCCCAAAGCTTCTACACTCAAAATCATCACTCCAAACCCATTTGCTACAAACACGTATGAAGACAAAGTTTGAAAGTACCAAAAACTGAAATCTATGAGTACTTGTGAGTAGCTTATGTCGCCACGATTCTAATGACTACTTGCAGGCAAAAAACAGACATCGTTTGATACACTTACGATCGACCACAACTAGCTCGTATATGCATTAGTGCGTGCGCTTCGTCTGCCTGGAATGCTTGGTGTTGTTGCGTAGACATCACCGAGCCAAATGCAATGGTGTTGACGTATCTCCAATGCGATGAGCGAGCAGGGAGTAGCATCAAAATGAAGTTCACGCTCTCTCTCTCTTTCTATCTCACACACAATCGATGGCATCACAATACCTTGATTAAGATTAAAGTCATTCTTACAAAATGAGCTACGTACCTTATATACTAGGGCTACCATATGTTAAACCAAAAATAGAGTTCAATGGGTCAAATGGCTTTGTATTTACAATCTGGAAGTGCCATTGCACCATGGCTTCTACAACTAGAATAGCTACTCATTACAAATGATGTTTTTGTTAAAAACATCTATACAAGTGATGTTTTTAAGCATAATCTGCATCATTCCTTAACTCTCAAAAAACAAGAATTTGTATGAAAATTGAGTTATGGTGTAATGTTGACCCATGGGTCAAGACTCCCCCTCGTCCGAATTCATGTCATCCTTGACATGACTTGATCGACAATGTCAGTGTGGTCTTTGTCGTTTTTTTTGCTTTTTTTTTCCTCCACTACTTGTACATTGTCTTTTGGATGCCTTTGTAAATTCCTTACCAGAATCTCTTTTGATGTCCAATGCTTGTCGGTCTTACTATAACTTCTTGAATGACTTAAGGCTTTGAGTCTTCAATTTTCTACCTTTTGTGTCTGGTCTTCCTCATTGGGGACTTCTTTGTTTTTGCATCAAGGTGATCAAAGTCACATTTTCCATTGTTAGCTTTTGTGTGTTGTGTAAATCATTATACTGGTTCTACTTGATACATGACTTAATTAAAGGCTAACAAATCCCAGTAAATCCCCCAAGTTAGTAACTTGCTTCAAAAAGGCCTTATTCAACAACATCATTCGTGATAGATAACCATCTTTGAACTATCATTGTCCCCAAAACTCATATACGGGTATGTAGATGGCTATTATGGCTTCAAATTTAAAAAATTGCATCTTTGGCTAGGGATTAGACTTCTATCCCTTTTTCAATTTTTCTTGGCCCTTAACTTGTGTTCTCTATTCATAGCCTACTGACAAAGTTTGGCTTGATTTGGACTTGTATTTGGCTTTTTAAGCTAGCCTTTTGGATTTCATTTTCAAAACGGTTGATGGGCATCTCTAGCACCTTTTGGTTGCCAAACTTGAAATGAATTATATTTTGAGCATCCTCTAAACATGTAGAACCAATAATGATGACTAGATTTTGGCTTGACCCATGGTTGCTCTTGTAGACATCTATCGTGACGGATGACTGAATTGTCTTCCCCCCCCCCCCCCCCCCCCCCCCCCCCCCCCCCCCCCCCCCCCCCTTTTTTTTGTGAGTACTATTAGTTCCTTTTGTTTGTTAGGCTTCATTAAGTCACATACAAGATGGAAGATTTACAATAGAAAGATCTACTTCGTGTATACCACCTTGTAGTTGCTTGAAGTGTCTGATAGGCAAATTTACACTTGATGGGTGCTTTCGCTTAGTTGCATCACCAAATTTCTTTGTCCTTGTAGGTCATCCCAGAGTTTTATGACCATTCATTTTTGGCCTCATATTGTTGTTGAAGATTGATTAGCATTCTTTTCCTACCTCTAGTATTATAGCCTTCTGCATATGGCTTTTGAGACATGCCTCGTGAAGTTTTGTCATTTTCTTGTACCTTCTTCTATTTGTACCGCTCAGGCATCTCTTTAGTCTTTTCTTCATCTGGATTATGGAAAAAAAAACCAAAAATCAACTCAACAAAAAACAAAATCATTCTAATAGAATTTTAAATGCTATGTACACTGTACACATGCCCCTAGGGGCTCATATATGTCTTTTGTCCCCGTACTCCTCCTGTAACGCTATTGTGAGGGGATATACTCTGAATTTTGTGAAAAAATTAGCACAATCAAACAAAAAAATTTAATGCAACTCACAAAACATTGTTCTCTAATACTCATAATATTAGGTCCACATTTAGAATGCCTCCCTCCCTCCTATTTGGAGTCCTTTTGGACGACAAAGTATCGTCAAGGGTATGTGCTCTGCTTGGGCAATTAGAAAATGTGCCAATGCAGGTCTTGTAATGTAGCGCTATTATGCATACACAGTCAATGCATGGAAAAAATCTGTGATGTGCAAGATTTGGGTATAAGCAATTTTCTTATCGGCATTTGTTGGCGAGGCTTCCTATTCTAAGCAATGTGATGGTCTTTGAAGCTCTTCTGCCGTTTTCATGATTGAAGGTTGTAGAGATTTTCTGAAGGCTTACTTATCCTTGTTGTTGGTTGTCGTATTTGGCATTGTTCCTTAATAGTGGGTTCTGGCTTGACCTTTGGTATCCATATGCATGATTGATTAGATTGTGCTCTGACCAACTTCTTTGGTAGACAAATGTGCATTGTTCTAATTTCCCGAGTCCACTGTGATGACCTTGATAGTTGCGTCTTCTTTGGAGTGGGTCTGCATGACTGAGGGTTGGCTTATTTGGGGATCCAAATGTATTCTTGACTTTTCTTTGCTTGGATCATGTTCTTTGGAACCCGTACACGTTTGTAAAATCCAATTTGTCTCAAAGGGTTTAGCTTACTTGTTTGAGATTTGGAGTTCCACTTTTGTTGCCTCGGTTATTTTTCTTCCAAGATTTTCGTGTGCATTCACTTTATTTCTTGATCCGTAAGCCTTGGGAACTTGTTGATGCCTGGTTCTCTTCATTTTCTTGGATCACACTCACTGCAAAGTAAGGAACGACATCAAAGCCATCTTTATCACAAAACTTTGGGACCATCAGCCACAATGCACACATCCAGAGTAGTCAAGCTGTGCACCCATTCTAGTGGATTTAATCGCTCTCTCTAGGATACATTCCTCTTGCTTTAAGCTTCCGCATTGCGAAGCTCCATACATCCACAATTCTTTAGGCTTACCCAACCATGCTGGAAGTTTTGATCTTTCTCTTGTAACTGAATCAAACTCTTCTAAAAGGGTTCGATTCACATCCTTGTAATTATGGTCCTTAAGATTTATTCTCATAGTGGTTTCCATGTGTCTAAGGTATATATATGGTCGTATCCCATTCTTGGACCATTTTCAGTTGCCGTATGAATGATCTTCCCAATATTATGTCTTAATTGTTCTTCTTGCTGAAATCAACAATAGAAAAGGTATGCTCATAATCAATGTCAGAAGAAGTGACAACTACCTTCTTTAGGAGCCCTACGGGTTTCTCCATATATCCATCAACTAGCTACAATTTCGTTCGCATGGCTCTCAAGGCAAGTTTTTCCCATTTTTTCCAAATCTCTTTGGTAGCAATGGCAACTCCAGCTCCACTATCTAAAAATTTCCATGGTGGTGACACTTTGGAACTCCATAGGGATGGTTGTGTTGCCATCCTCACCTTCACAATACTTGCCTACCTTGTTTAATGGCACTGGCCTAGTGTTTAGCTAAGGCATTTCAAGTTCTTTGATCCCTTGTTGTATATGAGTTTTTGGGTCTTTTACACCAAATTTCACCAGAAATTTATCCACAGTAGTCCGCATGTTTGGTCTTATTCTAAGAAACTCAGCTAGCATTATTGTACATGTCATATGTGTCAACAAAATGTCTATCAGCCCTTTAGAGTCAATGAAATTCTTAGAAGAGAGTCTTTGTGACGGAACTACAATACCATGTGACTTGGCATCATGCTCTCTCGTATAGGACGGTAGTGTTCGTAGCGAATGGGGTTGACTGTCCATAACTTGTACAGATCCTTGATCTCTCCAATATGATTGCACTTCTAGATTCACTTGAGATCCAGCCTCAAATTCCTCTATTGGTGGAAGAAACACTCCTCTTCATCACTAGTCTGGTTTACACGTCTTCTTAGCTCACTGGATTCGTTGGCCTCTCTGACTTGTTTTCACAATTTGTCAAGACCATCTATTTCTCTACAACCCTTTGGTATAGCTAGGTGAAATCCCTCAAAAGAGTTATATGTGGTATTCAACACTATCCTGGTTCTAATGCTGGGTCCTTGAGCTTTGGTCCATGCTCATGTCTGGGATTTGGCTCTATTCATTCCTGGTTTGGTTGCATTACTGGTATAGGTGGGACAAGGATCACATCCTCAGGTTTTCCAACTAGTGGTTCAAGCTTGGGCTATTTGAATCATTTTGTGACACATTTCAAGCCTTTTCTTTTCTAATTATGCATATGGTTATGTCATCCACCTCTATTATTAGGTTTGGTTGTTTTTGAGCGGCACTTCATAGGCTTTCAAGAGGGCATCTAATGGATCATTAACCTTCTCGACGAACACTAATCCTCATGACACGATTTCTCTTTCATGGATGGTTCTTTTGGAGGTTGAGACATCCACATAAGAGGAGGTGCAACCCTTTCCTCATGTTTTCTTATCTTCTCTTTAGCTTGGATAAGCTCCTCAGCTAGGGATTTTCTGCTCTCGTTCTCTATGTGCTTTCATCCTAGCTTTTCTAGCTTTTGAACTATTCCGTTTGCTCTTGGTTTTTTGACTAGATGCATCGGTCTTTGGTTCATCATCCATATTTACATAAATTTTTATTTTCTCTGTCTCTGGGTTCTTATCAGCTTCCTTTTGAGCTTGAATTGGTACGATGTTTTTGTTTTTGAGCTACTGGGTAGCTGAACGATACCTGAGACATTCATTGTGATCTTCATGACTCGATTTTGGTTTGGGTTTTTTGACAGACATGGATCAGTGAATGATGCCACAGTCAAGACAATAGGCATTTACTTGA
Organism: Adiantum capillus-veneris; assembly: GCF_014529385.1. Taxonomy (NCBI): domain Eukaryota; kingdom Viridiplantae; phylum Streptophyta; class Polypodiopsida; order Polypodiales; family Pteridaceae; genus Adiantum; species Adiantum capillus-veneris. The sequence goes on from NC_140934.1 coordinate 65,304,945, forward strand.
GTGATCTTTGTCTGAGGACATTGTTTGACCAAGCGCAATCTGTCTCTGGTTGAGGAGCTTCTTATTGCATTTCCTCTTGGTTGTAAATAGGCTCTGACCTAGCTAAGCCGCTATTCACAATGAACCGCAATGTTCTTTTGTCCATATCATACCTTCTTTCTTTAGATGGAAATGCAAGAGGTGGAGGTTGTACCTGCCTCACCACTCCATGCGTTTCTCTCATCTTCTGTTGCTTCGAAGGGCATATCGTCTTTGGTTGTTATAATACATTGTAGTTGGTACTAGTAGTTGTTTTTAGATTCTTCCATCATCGGCGTGTATCTCATGTCTATAGGCATTCTAGCACCAAGCAGCAGAAGTTGTTGTCCCAAAATAGGATGTGGCCTTGAAACTTCTACTAGACCTGGTGCATTCCCTGTAGCTTATCTAGGTGGAGTAGGTGTATATACCTCTCCCTCTCCCTAGCTTATTCCTTGCTATATTAGCACTCTTCCCTCGTATGGTTTTGTCCATTTCCCCTCAATTTTGCACCACTTAGGCTCCCCCATATTAGACCTTACAAGAGGAGTTAACCTCTTGACTATGTCATGGATTGTTTTTTTGGATCATTAGGTGTTGCTGGTTTTGCAGTGGACTCAGTCATCTGTGAATCACTGTGCTGAGAGGATGTGTTGTCCTCTTGAATCTTATAATCCATTTCTTTATATTCCTGACAATTATGCACCAGATAAGGAGCTTCTTTGATCAACTAGTTTAGCATCAAACTCCTTATTATATGCAGATCCCTCTGAAGACCCGCATGTCTCATTCCCCGGACAAAGATCAACATCAGTCATGACCTCATAGGTAGTTCCACTCTCAGATAGAGCTTGAAATATCTCTTGAGGCATAATGCTGCCTTGCACATTGATTTACCCTATTTCTGCTTGAATTTGTGAATTTGCAAGACCGCATTGTGAGCTATGCCTTTTTGCAAGAATCCTTCAAAAAAAAACTCGTCTAGAGTCTTAAAATCCTGTCTTTTCACTTAGTTAAACCATGTAGCCGTATTATCTTCCAAAGTCAATCCAAATCCTACAAATTATGTTGCAAAACCAAAACTTCCTTTGCTCTAATTACTCTTTTGAAAGCCGCTACCGTGATCTCTTGGATCTTTATCTCCGAAGTATTTCTTGCTTGTCCCTTTATGGACTTGGGACAGTCTAACTCACCCCGATTGTCTACAAGTCTAACCGTAGACTCTCCCAATCCTTCTCTCACTTCAAGACTTCTACTATGCCTAGGTTCTTCTTTGATTTCATTTTCTAGTTCATATCCTCGTGAGTGTCTCACAGTAGGTGGGTCCTCTCGAAACTCTCTCGTGATTCTTACGAAGATCCATTATGGGCGGATGCTCCTCTATTGATGGGATCTTTAAGCTTGTATAAGATGAGTTTAAATCTAAAGTAGATAATATGATTTCTAGGCTTAACAAATTTAGTTTGATGTAAGCAGTCTTATTCTGATGTGTTCACGTGCTTTGGTTAGGAAAAAGTCAAACTATGTCCAAAACCATTGACAAGGAGGACTGAAAGCGTTTCACCTCTATAGCATAGCCTTCTTGCACCTTGGAATGGATACTCACACACCCAAATGGTAGAGGAAACTCACCCAAATAGGTCCTTGTTCACTCAAATTAAAAGGCAACTCGTGGGGATTACAAGCTCCTACCAACCCAACAAGATGCGTGTAGAGAGTCGATGAAGATGAGGCTTGGGATCACAACAAATGCCAACTAAGCTGATAGAAGGTCCTCCAAAGATGATCAATATTTCAGTCAACAAACACACATACTCATATCCTCTCACACAACTCAATTCTAAAATCTCCCTCACTCTTCCTTACACACTAAGCCCCAACGGTACACACACACCCGCAGACTATATAGAAAACGCCTCTATCTTCTTCACCAAAACACCATGACCATGGAAAAAAGCTCAATCACAGAGCACCCAAGATGATCCCTAAACATAAAATTGATAAGAGAAAGGTGTAATTCCCTCTTCAAAGGTGGGGAAGAAGAGAAACAACACAACAAACGGGTGCGGGACCACACACACACCACCAATCCTCTTGGCTCCCTCTCTTAGAGTAATGAATTCTCTATTTTTTCACTTCATCAAGCATCCCCCCTTTTGTTTTCTATGGCATGGGAGCTGATGTGTCAAAAGTTGGCCACTTTAGACTAGTTTCTGACTATTTTTGAGCCATTTTAAAACCTATTTTTGCCTACAGAAGCCATTTTCAGAAAGCAATAAGAATATATGATCACAACAAAGTTTAAAGCTCAAAATTTCTCTCAAAACACAAATTTTACTTGTCACCTTCCATGAAGTGAAAACAATTTTCTCTCAAGATATATGTCCAAAATGATTCAAACTTGGTGAGGATGAGCAAAACAATATGTCAAAGCACCCTATAATGACAAATGGGTAGGTTTGTTCAAAAATTGGCCAAGGATTCTTTGTATACGTATGAAGACTACTAGGTGAATTTGCAGCTTTGGCCAAGCCCAAACTGGTCTTTATGGTCTCCTTAGTAGATTTTAAGCCCTTTCAAGAGTTTTTGTACCTTTTCAAGATCAAACAAGATGATTTTTCGGTCAGAGCCTATTTACAACCAAGCGGAATTGCAAGAAGGAGCTCCTCAAATAGAGATAGATTGTCATAAAAGCAATGGAAACCACTTGGTCAAACAATGTCCTCAGACAGAGATCACTCAAGTAAATGCCTATTGTCTTGAAGGTGGTGTCATTCACTTGATCCCTAATTGTCCAAACAATGCAAACCAAATCAGAAAGTTCACAACAAATGTCTAAGGAATCGTTCAACTACCTAGTAGCTCAGAAAATGAAAATGTTGTACCAGTTCATGTCGGTACAAGAGCATAAGCTCAAAAGGAATATGAGGAGAAGCAAGAGACAAAGAAAACGGAAACTGACACGAGTCCAGGGATGGGTGAACCAAAGACCGATGCACCTAGTCAGAAAACCAAGAGCAAACGGAACAGTTGGAAAGCTAGAAAGGCTAGGATGGAAGCACGTAGGGAACAAGAGCAAAAATCCCTGGCTGAAAAGCTTACCCAAGCTGAAGAGAAGAGAAGAGAAGATAACATGAGGAAATGGTTGCACCTTCTCTTATGTAGATGTCTCAACCTCTAAAAGAACCATCCACAAAAGAGAAACCAAGAAATGCTAGTTTGGGAGGACCAGTATGGTCGAGAAGGTTAATGAGCCATTAGAAGTCCTCCTAAAAGCCTATGAAGCGCGTCCCAAAAACAACCAAACCCAAGAACATAGGTGGATGAAATATCCATATGCGGAACTAGAAAAGGACATGCTAGAAATGTGCCAAAAAATGATTCAAATAGCCTAAGCTTTACTAGAACCACCAATTGGAAAACCTGAGGGTGTGATCCTTGTCTCAACTACACCAGTAATCCCACCAAACGAGCACCAAACTAGGAACAAAAAGAGCTAGATTCCAGTCACGAGCATGGACAAAAGCTCAAGGACCCCGCATTAGAGCCAAGGATAGTGTTAAATACCACGGATAATGCATCCGAGGGATTTCGCATAGCTATACCTGACAGCTATAAAGAAATAGATGGTCTGGATGAATTGTGAAAACAAGTCAAAGAGGCCAATGAAGCAAGTGCGATCATAAGCAAACGAGTAAACCAGTAGAGGAATTTGAGGCTGGATCTCAAATGAATGTAGATGTGGAATTGTATTGGGGAGACAAAGGATATGCACAGTCTATGGAGAGTCAACCGGATTCGCTAAAAACATTACCATCCTATACAAGAGAGTACGAGGCCAAGTCAGAGGTTGTTGCAATCCTACCACAGAGACTATCTCCCAACAAGGTCATTGATTCAAAAGGGCTAATAGATATTCTATCTACCTTATCACCTGTACGATAACATTAGTCAAGTTGCTCAGAATACGACCAAACATGTGGGCTACTGTGGGAAAATTCCTAGAGAAATTTGGTGTAATAAAACAATGACTCAAATCGAGGAAGGGATCAAAGAGCTTGAAATGCCTTAGCTAAACACTCGGCCAGTTGCAAATATGAGACAAAATCTGAAGTAAGACTTATGCCATCACATCAAAATTCCATTCCACAAGTGACAGACATAAAGAGATTGCATGATTTATTATCTTCTCCTATCAGGTGTGTGCAATCACCCTCGCAGAGTAGGCTAAAATCAAACCACACTTGTGGATACAAATGACCAAAAACTTAGAGAAGATGGGGGTAAAAGTCCATCCGATAGACAAAGTCATGGAATAAACCAAGAAAACAAACATCTTGAGAAACCAAAAGTGGAACTTGTATCAGTAAATAAGGTAGGTGATTATTGTGAAGGTGAATATGGAAACACCACCTTACCTCTGGAATTTAAGAGAGTGACCACCGTTGCGATACTCGACAGTGGGGCAGGAATAGCCATCACTACTAAAGAAATTTGGGAGGAATGGGGAAGGCTAGCTCTAAAAAAAATGTGCATGAAGCTACAATGAGCTAACGAGTATGTGGAGAGATCCTTGGGAAGATAGACAAACTAAAAGAGGTAGAATTCATCTACGAGATTGAACATATGGAATTGGTGTCACCAATTGTCATGATGCCTAAGAAAAAACTGTAATTACGAGTATGCATAAATCTCAAACAAGTAAACAATGCCACAATCAAAGACAACCCGATGCAGCACATTGCAAGATAATAGGCTGCAAGATGACGAGAGATTATGTGTACAATGTATAAAGTGTGTTTGATGCTTTAAATATTTGTTTTTTGACAATTTTTAGCAAAATCTTACTCTTATTTGGTAAAGAATTGAGCCATTGACCAAATTTTAAAGGGCTAGATATTCAGAGTGAACGTATGTGCATACGAGTGCGCGGAATAGTTTTGGCTGATTTTGGTCAAATAACAACAATTTTTTATAATTTTCTTTTCTTTTTAACCTAGTAATGATAAAAGTTTAATAAGCAAAGTCAAGAAATTTGGAATCAAGTTCTAAAAACAAACACCAAACCTACACCGCAAGAGCTTCAGGCATGATGAATATAGGGTGATTTGACCAGAATTGCAAAATCAAGGGCAAGTGATGACCAAAAGTCCAAACAATGAGTTGTCTGAGTTGCAGGTGGTATGGCATGGAAAATAGGTCCAAATGAGGTAAGTATGCAAATTGCACTCGGGGTAAGTCGGACTCATATAGGAAAAATGGGTAAATTTGACTTCATTTACAGTTTTCACTTTGAGAGAGAGAGAGAGAGAGAGAGAGAGAGAGAGAGAGAGAGAGAGAGAGAGAGAGAGAGAGAGAGAGAGAGAGAGAGAGAGAGAGAGAGAGAGAGAGAGAGAGAGAGAGAGAGAGAGAGAGAGAGAGAGAGCTATTGTGACCTAGAGCCCTTGCTGCATTTTTGTCTGTTACTGTCACCTTGGGACTCCATGCCACACTAGATTTCATAGGTATGATCCTTATCAGTTGAAAAAACTTATATGGTCAAAACTACAAGTAAACTACTAGAATAACTACATCAATCAAATCAAAAGCAGGAATTGCACAAAATGGCAAAGGAACAAAGCGAAATTCAAAAAGAAGTGCATCAAAGTGATCCTCTCACTGGGCAGAATCAAATCATGCAATCAAAGATTGCGAATATTCATAAACCATGCCAAGAATCTAAGAAAAATCTGGCAAAGTTTCCCCTAAAAATTGAGCAAAAAATCAAGTCCAATCAATACCATAAACCATAACACTACTCAATGCCAATGAGTAGAAATGCCAAAATGGCTCCACATTTTCACATACAATGGCAATCGACACTCAATATACAATGGCAATCGGCACTCAACGTTCATCAACGGAGTGACCACGCATAAGAAAATGCCAAAAGAGTTGCAATCCAAAAACTTGATCAATGCGAAAACAATGCTCTTAAGAGAGCTCACCGGCACTTAAAAGTGCTTGCCGAAATGCATGTACAATGGGCATCAACCATGTGCCACCACCATATGCAAAGACCATGAATCCAAGCACAAAATCACAACCAAAGTATCCTGTGAAAACCTATGAAAGAAGCTCCACCTCTGTGCTCCAAAAAATTATGTCTCTCAAGAGATTGCTTCGATGGTCTGTAAACGCCTTCGTGCTCTTTGCTCAAATCTATTAAAAACCCTCAAACCACAAGCTCTGCACAAGCTGAAATTGCAGCTTCAACTCAGAATTTATGCACCTAACTTTGAGCACCTGCCGTGCTTCCAAAAGTGCATCAAACTCGCATACTATGCAAAAACAGAAAACTTGCAATTTCTGTATACAGTCAGTCTGAGTTGAATATCAGCAAAATGATGAGGAATTCGCAAAAAGTTTCTGCAAAGTTGTAGACCACGTTGAAATGGATGGGCTTGATGTCAGGATTCTCATATTTGTATTCTAAAAGGAGAAAAACGAATCTGAAAACAATGTTGCTATGCACAGAGTTTTTAGGGTAGCACCTTCAGTTACACACAATCTTCCACACTCCATTCTAAGCTTCCACAAGAGCATACATCACTCTAAAATGAGCTCACAAGATCTCATTGCATTCTCACAAAGCTTTCAAGATTTCTTGTTCTCTCCAATGCCAAGAGAGAGCGAGCTATCACCTGAAAGCTCTCAAAACCATCGTGCTCTCCGCGATTACCATTCACTCTGATACCAATTGTGAGTGTGCATGTGCACATATGCGTGCATGTGCGGAGAGGGAGAGGGGAGAGAGAGAGAGAGAGAGAGAGAGAGAGAGAGAGAGAGAGAGAGAGAGAGAGAGAGAGAGAGAGAGAGAGAGAGAGAGAGAGAGAGAGAACAAAGGATGTAAGTGGAGTAGCCCTAGGAAATAGTGAGTGAGGTGCTCCTTATTCATATATGTATAATGAATAAGGGCATGTACACATGTGGGCGGGCGGTCAAACATCGGACGTCCGGCCCCGGACAAAGGCGTAGCACCTTTACCCCAACACTTGGCCACTTGTGTTGACTTACCTCTAGGCTCTCTATTAGGTGTGTTACACATATTTTCAGCAAAAATAAATTGATCGATAGCTCGAGCCAATGTTGCCAAGTCACCCAAGTGAGCATATATAGTGGGGATCGGTGCTCTCAAGAGCTTAATTTCTATTGGTTCTTTTATTAAGTGTTTTTAAATTAATTAAACTAGATTTACTCTAGCCTAATTCTCATTGGTCCACCTCCATGGCCATCCAATAGGATTTGAGTACACCTTGTGGGCATCTAGCCTAGGAAGCTGACATGTGTCCCTCTTTCCCCTTGTGTACAAAGGAAGCTTGTGAGTGTGTGTGTGTGTGTTTCTCTCTCATCCCCTACTTCTTGGGCTCGCCCCCTCCTATGTAGGAGTTTGTGAAGACTTTTTGGGACACACACATAGCATCCAATTTCCTAAGCCTTTGACCATTGGACACAACCTTTGAATTTTGAAACCTTAGCATTTTGGAAGTCTTAATGGGCTGAACCCTAAGGTCTTTGGAGCCCATTGTTGCACATAGCTCTTTTGCAGATGGCCTCCCCTTTGGATCCCTATTTTCCCTCCTTTGGATCCCTAATGTGGCCAGTCTTCCAGCTTAACCAATATTCTAGCTTTTTCTCCTTTGGCACTTCCCCATATTAAATGATCATTTTAACATGAGAAAATCATTTAGGAGAATTAGATATTAGTTATTATGACATGACCCTCCACGATTACTATCTTGGAAGCACTTGGTTGCTCAGCTGGCATGGTTGTTGTCATAGGGGTCTTTGATTTCATGGCTCGGCTTTGTTCTAGCATTGGTAGATTCTCAATTTCCCTCTCCCTCATTGCTTGCATATATCATTTGATCTCTTGCACTTTGGAAAGACTCCTACCATTGGGTAGTAGAACCTCAAGGGGTGATGGTTCAGTAGGCTCTTTAATGAACGGAGTAGGTAGGATGTCAACATGGTCACCCTTGGGGAGTACAGTGTCTACATGAGAAGTGAAAGGAAAATCTAAAACCCCATTGCCCTTGTTTACTTCTTTAGTTGTGGGCTCCGAACGGGTGACTTGATTGAAGGTCTCTTTTAAGTGGCTAGACATGCTAGACCTTGCCGTGGGGCAAAGGCATGCATGTCTTGACTTAAAATTTCAAGGTTTTGTGTAAGATATCCCTCCATGATGCTGTAGTCAGAGGAAGAGTCACTAGATGTGATATGAGGGTCTTGAGTTGCACTACCTTGGGTTCCAGTCAAAGGCTTGGAACCTAACGTGGGTGAATAATTGGTTACCATGCAATTAGAGGCACTCTCTAATGGCTCAAACTCTATCACTCATCCAGAGTGCAAATACATGTGAGGCGAGTATCCCAAAAGTGTTGAGTGATGAGTCCTCTAAGACGTCTCGCCACTATAGATTTTGGTCATTTTACATGGTTTTGTTTGTTTTGTATATTTTTAAAGACCCCTATTCATGTGCGCGAGAGAAACATGTCTTGTGATAGCTCCAAATGAGCGTATCGTTTAGAGGAATTTGGCATGCTTTACAACACATGATTTGGCTACCAAAAACTCTCGTGACCCCCAAAATAGTCGAATTCTAGTTGGGTGTGTAGGCAAAAAGGGGGAAAGTCCAAGGAAGCTAGTGGAAGGAAAGGGTGAAGCCTTAATCTCACATGCTTCCTTTTGAACTCTAGACTTGGGGTATATATATAGTATGAGATACTCTATTCCTTCACTTGAAAGGAAGCTATGGAGGTCTCCTCTTCCTTTATATGTATATCAAAGACCAAGGTCGGGGCCGAGGCTAATGGGGTCTTTTCTTTTTCAAACGCTCAAGGGCTAGTCATAGTCCTTTTTTTTGTCAATTCGAAAATTTTCTGGGCGTTTTGGTTTTTTCCCTTTTTCTTTTTCTGTTTTGTTGGAATTGTGGAATTTCAAAATTACTATAAACCTCTTGGATCGACAAGCCCGACCCATGACTAAACATATGCACAAAAGACTAATGGTGGCATCATGGGTTAATAGAACTTGACTTTTTGGCTCCATTTTTGTCAGTCAGTATTGCCTTCTCGTTGTACTGGATTGAGAGCATCAGCTCATGGGCCTAATGGAAGTTTGTTCCCCATGGCTGTAGTTAAAAAAATGTGTCCATCTAGAGGCACCTTGATTCCTCAATCACTTCTTGCTGTCAGTGTAGATTCCAAAGCTCCTTTGGAAATAAGGTGGTTTTTACTTTGGGGCCATCGGTTGCTTCAAATCTTCCGATAAAGATATTCGTTGGGATTTGTGCCTGTTTCTCATTTGATACGTGTGCCTTCTCATTTGATGCATCTCTATGACCTTGTAGGGTGGGGTTTCCCACTACTTCCTAAGTCATCTGCGAGGCATTCTGAGATCAAACATTCTAGAATTTAACTCCAGAAGTTAGCCAACAAGTTGTCAAGAAAAGTAAAAAAGTAAAACTTTGACCATAAATTGAAAAATGAGTATAACTTGATCAAAACAAGCCCAATTTGGTCCAAAAAGTGCATCTAGGCTATCTTCAAGCGCTAGGGCAAACTGCTACATGTGAAATCTAGCTCAGGGGGTCATGGGTTGCGATCCATGTGCAACAACATTTTGGACTCCTAGTGATACCATTTGATTGAGCATGAGTTGGGGGTGTTATGGTTCACTTCTTTTTGGATTTGGATCACTGGTTGGGATTTTATGCCAAATTTTGGAATTTTTCTTAGACTTAGAGACTTTTGGCATTTTGGCAAGGATTTTGAAGAGTCCAAATGACTTGAGACTCTACGTTTAAGTTATCCTCGATGTTTGGGATCAATTGATGTGGTTTGTGCTTGTTCAATCTTCTTGGGGTCATGGATCACAATCCATGTTTGACAGCATTCTAGGATGAAACTTTGGGCACTTGTTCCTAAAGTCTATCCTAACACACTGGTGAAGTTCTTTTCAAATTTGGACAAGTTTACCTCTTGTTTTCCAAGTTATGGTCTGATTTGGTCCAACTTTGCCATAATTGTTTTTGGATGGCACTTTAGATCCCTGATTGTGATCAATCTGCCTGACATTTGGCTTTGTTGATGATTTGAAGTTGAGATGTACCCCAACCCCAAGTACCTGATGAGTTGTACCTGATTTGGAGCTTGTTTGGTCATTTTGGTCTCTTTGGCAAGTTGGAGTCTATTCTTAAGCATTTTTTAACATATCGTTTGGTTAAACAAGTTACCAAACTCTCCTTCAGTGTTTGAACATGTTCAAATTCACAAATTCTAAACTCTGCACTCCCAAAGTGACACATAAAGCCCTTTGAGACAAGAAAACAATCAAAATTTGATACATTTCACACCTCAAATAATGTGCCCTCTGTGACCACAATGCCAACAACGCAAGTATCGGCAAGATCGCGGCCTCCATCTCTCATGAGCCGTCACTGTAGACTCAATTGTGTCACACATCATGTCAATTCCTACACATCAAAAGTGGGAGATCACTGGACCATTGCAATAATCAAGCATAAACCAACTAGAAGCTCAATAGTGAAAGCCTGTAACCTGCATGATGTAGTCACACTCTCGAAAGATGCATCGATGTGAGAACATGAAGTAAAATCAAAGGAAATATGTAACCACTACAAGCATACCATAAATGCACTCCTGTGAGAGTGGATACAAGAACACTAAACCCGTGTTCAAGTGTTAAAGTGAGAGTAAATACTCGATCAACTGTCAAAGTGGGAATATATCGACCACTGTACAAGATGACATAGCACTGCAAACTTTTATGGCAAGAAGACGAGGACAATCAGACAGAGTAACCTTTGCAAAATGAGCCAAAACTCAACGCAAACCGTAAGCCAAGAAATTGTAGATAACTGCCAGAGTGGGAGTCAACTCAACCACTAAACCATCAGAGAATTGAATGGAACATGGATCGCGATTCATGACCCCCATTTGCAAAGAAAATCTGGGCAAAAGTATGTTGATGAAATTGCCAACTCACTGATGCAATAACACACAATAATTATTGTAGAACATGGATCGTGATCCGTGACCTCTAACATGGCCAAATAGAATACTGCCAGTGCAGATAGTTTATAGATGCCTTGGGGAATGTGTCATTCAAGTTCGGCCTAAAATGGAAAATGCAATCATCAAAAACCAAGGAAAATGGGATTTTCAATCTGCAAATGGTCATTTTCACCCAGGGATGGAAAATTTAACCCAAATCCAATAAGAAGTGCACCAATAGCTTAAGGAAGACAACTGGATAACACATGTTAGAGAGGCATTTCCAGTGGGAGTCTATGCCAGTGATGATGATGTCATGCTTGCCTCCAGTGTACCTCTTGCATATTTTTCTATGGATAGCACACTTTCTCCACAATGGTTACTAGATAGGACGTTGCTTTCCATGTCACACCGCATCATGACTGGTTTAGCACTTTTTCTAGTGAGAGACTTGGTTGTGTGCCCTTGGCTGATGGTTTGGCGTTTGACATAGAAGGTGCAGGAGACATTTGTTTGTCTTTGCCGAGTGGTGCGTCATACATGCTACGGCATGTGCGCTATGTTCCTCAGTTGAGATAGAGCTTGATCTCAGTGAGATAGTTGGCAGCTTTTGTTCGTCAAGTACTGCTTAGAGAGCAATATTTACAGATGCATTGTGGTTCACTAGTGATTGCCAGAGGAGCCCGCAGCGGCCTAGTATATCCTATGCATATGTATTAGGTTCAAGACGGCATAGTCTCGGTTTTGTTGCTGGCATGCTTTGAGCAAGAGACAAGACGTGTCTCTTTTGCAGGTGAGATCCACCATGCTCACGAATCAAAGTATTTAGTTGTGCATGATGTGCCAGTAGATTCTGTAGAGACAGAGATAAAAAAGTAGTGCTCTAGTGAGACATTGTGTAGGTAGAGGTAGAGCAGGTCTTCTCCCTAGAGACACAGACAAAGCTTGTGGTGGATACAGAGTTCTTTCATATGCTCATGTTAGAGACCGATGAGTTGATGCAAAGATACAGAGATCTACTTATGGATGAGAGGGACATAGCTACCTCAATGTCAATAGTGACACATCCATACGCTATGAGTAGTCTTGATGATGCAATACATGCATATAGCACAAGAGAGGCTAGGACCGCCATGTTTGTGTAGATTTCTTCATCATTTGGGTGTCTCATATACAACCTACTTGTGTTGAGGCCTGACTTAGAAGCTGCAGTGGGAGCATTTGCAACAGGGATAGTCAATTGTACTGTGACTGACACTAGCATGATGCTTTGTGGAGCTTTGCAAACCATACAGAGTAGTTTGCGAGATTTACATGCAGGCTCTAGCATGGGTACGCACACTTGCCTACCACCAGAGCGGATACAACTATGTGTAGATCGACAGAGTGAACAAGTGGGCATAGGTTTAGAGAGTCTCTCCCCTAGTTTTCTTGTACATACTAGTAGTTTAGCTAGTAGGTCTCGCTTATTGGAGTGGGCATAGGTTCAGAGAGTCTCTCACCTAGTTTTCTCGTACATACTAGTAGTTTAGCTAGTAGGTCTCGCTTATTGGTGCATCACCTTTAAGTGGGAGATTGTTGGGGTAAAGGCGTTGCACCTTTGCCCAAGGCCGGATGTCCAATGTCCCCGGCTGCACCCGCGCAAATGTGTACACGCCCTTCTTCATTATACATATATGAATAAGGAGCACCTCACTCACTACTTCCTAAGGCTATTCCACCCACATCCTATGTTCTCTCTCTCTCTCTCTCTCTCTCTCTCTCTCTCTCTCTCTCTCTCTCTCTCTCTCCCCCCGCACACGCATGCATCCGCACACACATACACTCACATCAAACTCACACAAAAATACAATGGAGATGGGGATGTGGAATTGGAGCTGATCTCTTTAAATAACTGATTCCAATGTTAGAATTTACAGCTATTGGTAAGTCGTTAGTATAGTCAGTATAATTGGAAGAGAAGATAGAAATTGAACTGGAATAGTTACATGAACTGAAATACATCTGCTGAAGCGAGAGACAGACTTATCAACTAGAAGGAGTGTTAATATTTAGATTCAGATATTTAGAGTTCATGAAGAAGGAATACAAGGTATATCCGATTGAAGTACACTTGACTACTGTATTAACGATTATAGAGTAGGATTACAAGTGAGGATAGTGTAGCTCAGGAACACCTTCAGGACTAAAACCACACAACTAAGGGTAAGAAGTCAAAAGATAAGCAGCGCAAAAGTACAATCAGCCCAATTACAATGTAATGGGTCCTATTTATAGACCCTTGAAGTTACTGTGGTAACCGCCATGGTAAATACTGACTGGTCCGTTGTTCGGCTTCCAGGAGCCAGTTCCCACCTATTGAGACTGTCTCCGCCATCTACCTTCCCTCCTTTCTTGAATTTTGGTAAGTCTCCAAAATTTTTGGAAAAATCCACCATGTGATCCTTCTAAAGTGTTGAGGAACCTCTTTGCCTGCTTGCTGAGTTGGTCGATGTTCCTCATGAGTCAGCCTATGTTCCCCACGAACGTATTCTTATGATGTTCCTGGCTATTGTGGTATTGCTAGCTTTATACCATAGTTCATGCTTGTTGAGTGCTTGATACCCCTATAGTTGTAATTCCATGGGTGTCCAGCCAAAGAGATACCAACACTTGACTAGGAAAATCCACCGTCTGATTTTGAAATATTTTGGAAAAATTGACCGTCTGATTCTGAGAACGGCTTGAAAATTCCTCCATCGAATTCTGAGATGGAACTACCCAGTATCCTTCCACTGAACCCGCTTCCTTTTGCCCTTTGGTCTTGATGGTGTCTCAGAAGTCCCATTGCTAGCATTGTCCTTCTGAATGAATCTGTAAATGGCCTCTTGCTCAAGCTACTCCCGCCTTTTTGTGGTCATTTCGACTTCATAAGGTGTGAGATGATGATAAGTTTTGGTGTCGGGATCATAGAGCATGCGTTTGCATTTTGTTAGACGAGTTATGGCCAATTTGTGACAATGCAAAGTTGTATGGATCCATCCTTCTAGAAGAGGCTAATTTGTTTTAATCGTAGCTTCAAAGAGAATCTCAGCCATCTCTTTGTACCGTGGTCCTAGGCCTGGTTTAGCCGTAATGTCATTTTCAAGAACTTTAGAGGACTCAACAGTGAGTTGCAGCAATTGGTTTGTGATCTTAGTGAGACCTCTAATCAAGATTTTCCAGTGTTCCATACATAGCTTGATCATCTGCACCTCATCTTTCAATTCTCAGAAATCATTTAACTGAAGAACATCATTGAATAGCGTTTGCCAGGTTTTCCATTCCACAGTTGATCTCTCATACTAATCTTGAAGATCATCAGTAATCTTATAGTATGTGAGCAGGTCTACTGGTTCTGTATGTTGAGGATATAGTGCTAGAAAAAACATCGGCAGCTTCGCTTCTCTTGCTGGTAAATCATACAGGAGAACTGGGGAATCAGGTACAAAGTCTAGAAAATTGAGGACATCCTAGTTCTCCTACCGCATCGTCTTTCAAGTAACTTTTACCAGCTGAAATAATCTCTGGAGAGTAGTTGCCTGTTCTCTACTGTCATTTGAGTTTGAGGCCCCTTGCTGGTGGTATTCTGATCTTCAAGAATAGCTCATACCCTTTGATCCAGAACTCCCATAGAAATTTTCATTTGCACTAAGACCTCTTTTAATTGACTTCTGACCTCTTTCATACATTTATATATCGGCCTATTCCCGAATAGGAGCACTAATTTGATGGCTAGGGAATGACAATCTGCAGTAGAATGTTGCTGCCAATGTGGATTGGCTAGTTTCTCATCAGCAGTTAGTATCCATTCAAGCACTCTCTCTAATAGTTGTATTGTACTAGGATGCTTAGGCAATTGGCACACCTCCTAATCATGGAAAGCAGCTGATTTGTAATGTTGAACCATTTCCCTAGAGCCAATATATAGTCGCTAAAATCGCTCTAGAGCAGTGATAAGATCATCATCCTCCAGATACATCCTAGTTATAGGATCTTGATGATGTCTTAATCTCTTGTTCAGCCTGATGAGTTGTAATGAATGTCGCTCATCACCTTTTAGAATCTCATCCACAACTTTTCCTTTCCCTTTATCATCCACACTGTACTGTGATTGGTGTACTGGTGAATTCCTAGGGTTGCTGGGTTGTTGATCTCCCACCTGCCCTTCTTCTGATTCATCCTCCTTCTCTTCCTCTTCTGCTACCTTATCATCATCCTTATCAAGGTTGTTCTGCTATTCAATATAATCAAGGATAGCTTGATTCACCAGAGTGCTGTTATATTCAGAGAGTTTGTCTTGCAAATCACTGTGCATTGTTTCCATGAGAGTCCTCAAATTATCCATATTGAAAATAGCACTCCCTTCTGGGTTTAATATCTCAGCCAGATTATTATAGATGTATCTTTCCATTAATGTGGCTTTCAAAGCAGTGTGACTAGTCAGCAATGAGTTGAAATCAACTTGATTCATTCTCAACATATTTTTGAATTTGTCCGCAACCCTTTCAGCTTCTCCTTTTCTTCCTTAAGGTCCGTATCTCAGACTCCAACTTGGATAACTTATTTTCTAATAGTTGAATGGTCCTAGCTGAATGAGTTTCAATGATATTGTGGCACAGGGTCTCGGCTCCTCTCTGCTGCTCTAGCTTTTCAATTTGCTGCTCAGCCTCCTTCAATTCATCTTTTACCTTGGTTAATTCATCATTTGACACTGAAGCATCCATCATTTGTCCTATGGCATTCACAATAGTGTTCCAAGATGACTGAATAAGTACAGAACAACCATCCTTCACTGTGGCTGTGTCACAGGCAGTTGGCTTGTAAACCATAATAGGAGCCATATATGATAATGTAGTATAATCAGATTTATGCAGAAGTAGATGTCCTTTGAGAGGATGAGTCTGTAGCTGCTGTAACCTGTCCTTCTTAGTTAAATGCAGGGACGCTTCACTATAAGGGATGGACACCTTTCCAAGTGGACTTGAAGGTGCTAGTCCTTTTCCCTTATCAGTCTGATCCGCTATCTGCTCAGTACTAGTCCTATTTGATTGGTCTTGTCCTGTACTGGTGGTTGCTGAAATTTTCCCTACTTGGCTGATTCCACCAGTGGTCTGGACGAGAGGTTATTCAGTCTGGCTAGCTGGAGTCTTTTCAGCAGAGACAGTGTTTGGATCTGACTTTCTAGCTGCTTAAGAAGAGCGGTGCTTTTGATTAGTGTCGTTCTTGGTCTTTTAGAAGTGCCAGCTTCCTCTTGTGTGGCCTTTCTCTTCTGTCTAGTGAGAGCGAACTGGTTTTTTGGGGATTCTTCATCTGACAAGCAATCCACAAAGTTGGTGACTGGAAATGGCTTCTGGCTCCAAGCCATTCTTACCTAGTCATCGGCGTCTAGAGCAGTTGCCCAGTAAAGAAACTGCCAAACATACCAAGCTTTGAAAACATTCTAAGACTTCAACTTGGCAGTCTGCTGAAGCACATTATGTGACAATATCTGACAGAGATTGATAGAAACTGGAGAGTCCAACCTTTTTGCTAGGAGCATAGCAAATAGTTTCTCTAACACATACTCAGATTGTTTTTAAGACTCACAGCTTCAACTACAAAGCAGTAAGCAACAGGAATGTCCAGACCTGCTATTGGAACCCCTTGCGCACTGGCTTTTCATTTCTTTTTGGAAGCATAATCTTCTTTCAAGGCTGCAATGATTTGCTCTACGATTTCCACATATGGATTTGGCCCATTTGGCATTTGAAATGTGAAAGCAATATTTTTTGGAGTGACTGACACTTTCCTACCATAGACCATAGCACTTCCGTCTTTGGCATTGAAGGAATCCAAAACTTGCCTTATAATAGCTGTGTCAAACTCTATTCTTGTGGCTTGCACAACCACATGCAAATCCCGTAGTCTAAGTAAGGTCTCAGCTTGCTCAGTAAACATGTATCTCTGTATTTTACTATGAGGAATAAGTGAAAGAGTTGCTTTTGCAACAGCAATAAGGGCTTGGGTTTCTTCTATAGTTTCCTGCATCTTCTTTGACATTTTCTTTCTACCCATACACCGTGAAGACAATGAATCAGTATACAAAGAAGAAGAGGACTTAATTGATTCATCAAACCCGTATCCTGGTGTGGCTGGCAAGGATAAGCAGCAATCCACAATCTCCTCAGATGAAGAAGTTTGTGGGCTGTAGTGAGGAAACTTCAGAGCTTGGCGATGGTGAATGAACAACAGTAGGCAGGTGTTGCGTAGGGGATTTGCGAGCAAAAACGCTTACTCGCCTCACTGTTATATGCATTCGTGCCATAAAAGCTCCACCACTTACCGTTCCTAGAGTTCTAGGTACCACAATTGAAGTGGCAGACATGCATTGGACAAGACTCTCTCTTGTCTTTGAAATGATTACAATTGATAGTCCTTCTGACCGTTGTTCCCATAAAAACTAATATTGGTTTCCATACTTTTCTTGTTTTGGTATGGACATGGTTTGGTCGTAGTGGTACTGTTATGACTTTTTTACTGGCTTTGGAACTGGCTGCACATGAAAAAGACCTAAAATAGCTGATTTTGGATTTTTTTGGTTTTCAGTTCCCAGACTATCAGTACCCTTTTCTCGGAAAGTTTCTCTAGCTTCTGAATAATAGAGCTTGATTTTGGCTCCATTATATACCCCTGGCAACAGTAATCCAGACAAATCTATCAATCTTACCGTGCCATTGGAGAACACCCAATCAACTTCAAATGGTCCTGCCCAGGCTATCTTTAAGTTCGGTTTCTTAGGGCCCAGTTTTGATTGATAAAGGAGAACCAGATCGCCTTTTTGAAATTGCCTGATCTTAATTTTTCTGTCATGCCAATGTTTTCTTCTTTGCTGAAAAATTTCTTGTTCCAGCATAGCCCTCTGTCTCAACTCATCTAGCTGTGTTAGCTCCTCCAATCTCTTTTTTAGATTATGATTAATATCCAAGCCATGCTCTACTGCCATCCTGACACTAGGTATGACAAATTCCATAGGTAGAATAGCTTCAGTGCCATATACTATTCTAAATGGTGTTAACCTCGTAGTGACCTTATAAGCTGTTCTATATGCCCATAGAGCAGTTTGAAGTTTCAAGTCCCACTACTCTGGCTTTCTTTGCACAATCTTGGTGAGGATAGTCTTGATACTCTTGTTGCTGCTTTCGACTTGCCCATTGCATCTAGGATAATATGGTGTTGATTTTCGATGCTTGACTGAAAGAATATCCATAGTGTCATTTATAAAGTGTGTACCTTGGTCTGAGACAATCTCCACAGGACATCCATATCGACAGACAATATTCTCAAATAGAAACCTAGCAGTGAATTTTGTCATGTTGTCGGGAAGAGCCTTAGCTTCTACCCACTTGGTCACATAACAGGTACCCATCAATATATACCTATTCTTCCTTTGAGTAATCTTCTTGAATGGACCCATAAAATCTAGACCCCATTTCATGAAAACACCCAGTGGTTGGACTGGTGTTAAAGGAGTCATATCTATTGCTGTGGGTATGCCCGTTCCTTGGCATATATCACATGTTTTACAAAAGCTTTTGACATCAGATATTAAAGTCTGTCACCACAATCCAGCCTGCAGAATCTTCTTGAAAGTAATATCAGTAGAAAAATGTCCACCAAATTTCCCACTATGTGCCTCTGAAATAACTTGCATTCTATCCTCCATAGGCACACATGGAAGAAGAATCCCATCGACATCCAATCTGTAAAGTGAGCCGCCAATGATAATGAACTTTAGACTTTTAATAACCAGAGCCTTCTTCTGATTCTGAGTCCAGTCATCTGGGAACCCACCCTTACAAAGAAACTGATATACTTCATGCAATTCTGGATCAATTGATTCTACTACTTCTAGCTGAAATAATTCTGCATCTACTGGATCGTCTCTTAAAGACACCTCAGAGTAGCCCTTCGTACTCCTGGACAGGAAATCACCACCACAATGGTTTTTGCCAGGTTTACGGAAAATACAAAATTCAAATTCCATAAGAAACATCATCCACCGTATCAGCCTACCTTGAATAATGACTTTATTAATAAAAAATAATAAGGCTTGATGATCCACATAGAAATGAAACAACTTTCCTAGCAAATAATGTCTAAATTTAGTAGCACTAAAAACCATCCCTAAGGCATCTCTTTCAGTAGTTGTATACCCTTGTTCAGACTGGAAAAGTATTTGGATAATCAATTCTTCCTTCTAGCTGAGCTAGTATTGCTCCCATCACTAGTCCTGAAGCATCAACATGTACATGAAAAATGACATCCCAATTCGATTGTCGAAGAACTCGTTTACTGATAATGGCATTCTTTAATTTCTCAAAACTTTCCTCACATTCAGTAGTCCAATTGAACTTGCTGGTTTTCTTTGGAAGTTCATACAATGGCAATGCTTGGGAAGCAAACTTGTGCACAAATCTTCTATAAAAATCAATATATTCCAAGAAAGAACTTAATTCTGATGCATTTCTAGGCGCCTTGTCCTGTTGAACGCACTGTAACTTGTCATTGGCCATTTCTATTCCATTTCGGGACACCACATGTCCCAGTAGCTGTCCTTTCCAAACTAAGAAAACAGATTTGAATGGATTCAGACAAATCCGCTTTTCTTGACAGCACTTAAAACCATCTCAAGAAATAGTAAATGCTTTTCCTCTGTTGAATATACAGTGAAGTCATCCATAAATATGGCGAGGAATCGATGAAGAAATTCACTAAATATTTTCATCATACTTCGTTGAAAAGTGGTTGGTGCATTGCAAAGGCCAAATGGCATTACCAAATATATAAATGCTCCCCACTCCGTAATAAAAGTGGTCTTACCCCGATCCTCAGGAGGAATCAATAAATGGTTATAGCCACTATAACCATCCAATGATCCATAAAGCTATACATCTCATATCCTGCAATTTCATTAAGTAACATGTCTGTGAAGGGTAATGGAAATGGATCCTTGATGGTTTGAGCATTCAGTTTTCTATAATCCACATATACTCTCAGCTTCCCATTCTTCTTGGGCACAACCACAATAGGAAACAACCAATCACTACTAGCCACTTCAGTAATGAACCCACCTTTTAGAAGGTTGTCAATCTCTTCCTTGACTGTCTTAGCATGATTTGGATTCATTTGATATCGCTACAGTCGTACTGGTCTGGCATCTGGTTTCAGTGGTATTCGATGTTGACATACCTTTGGATCCACTCCTTTGAGATCAGTATGTTCCCAAGCGAACACATCTTTATAGTGCTGGAACATATGTCATGACTTCTCTTTCATCTTAGGATTCAGATGTTTATTGAACTTGATCAATCTAGGTTCTCCTCAGACCCCAAATTCCTTTCCTCTATCTCCTGATCATCTGGAAGCAACCAGCTAGGCCCTTCGCCCTTTCTCTTGGTTGACTCCTTAGCATAATCCCAAGACAGTCCTCTGAGCTCTGAATTACTATTCGAATTTTCAGTAGCTCCTCCAGAGTGTGCTTGTTCTATTGGTGTGTTGAAATCAACTGGTTCTTCTGGCCAATTAGCTGAACTAGACGTTCTCCTGAATTTAGTTCAATGAACTGGTCTGGAAATTGTTTCTTTTGTTTTTGAGATTGATCTTTGTTCAGTAAAACTGCATTGAGATCTATCTCTATTGATGGAAAAATATTCATGGTTGCTAGCATTCTCTCAATTTTCTTCACCTTATACTTCTGGCAAAGCTCTTTGGGTCTCAGTTCCTTTCGCCTCCACCTCAGCCTTCATTCGCTGTCTGATGAATTTTGCTGCTTCAGGTAAATTTTTTCTAATGTCCTCTAGCTCCATAGCGAGTTTCTGAATTTTGTCACAAATCTTGACATGAATTTCCTCTCTCTCATGATCAGAGTTGTTATCAGAACTTGAAGAATTGGTAGTATCTTCACAATACCATTCCTTTATTATAGTGCTTTCAGTTCCTTTCTTAGTTCCCAACTCTTCCATCAGTCCTTGTACTGCAGCCAACATGGTCTCTTAGTATTCCAGGCTTTGACTCATCTGGTTGTGCTGTCTTAGAAAACTGGGCGGGTATCTTTTGGATGACCCAGGCGTCAAAACTCTCTCGCTACTCTGGAAGCTTCTTGGCTAAATCCTTTGTGATTTTTTTCACTAGTTCTCTCTGCTCCTGCCAATCATCAACCACCTTTTCTTTACCCTTGGCCTTCCACACCTCTCTTTGCTGAGCCCATTTGCTACTCTCAGAAGTGACTGGTTTTGCTGGGTTTTCTGGAATTTCTTCAATCACTACCCCTTTACTTCGTGTAACTGCTTGTACAAGAAGTGGTTCTGGAACCTTCGCCACGATATCCACAGTCACAGGTGTTTTTGGACAGTAAGCCGCAAAATGCCCATACTTACCACAAGTATAGCAATTCAGTCTTCGACTCTGGAAATTACCACAACCCGGGCCCCGGCTAGTACCCCCTTGGTATATGTCGCGCCCTGTGCCAGTACCACTGATACCTAATTTCTCTTCTTGAGAAGCACTGGTAGTTTCCACTCTTACTGGTTCAGCATTGGTAAATGCCACCACCGACAAATATTTTCCCTTCCTGAAATGACGAGTTCAAATACCACAGTTGTTCCATAGATGGCCATAGGCTTTGAAACAAGTACACTGCGGGCATTCATTTGAAACCTGATCTTTAGATTTACACTTTGAACACCAAGTTTCCACTCTTCTTATCGGTTGTCTAGTCTGGTTAATTTCAGCAATTTGCCGAGTCATCTCTTCAATCTTCCTAGACCAAGATCCCTTCTTAAACTTGTCTTTGCTCTTTTCATCTGAGCTACTTTCAAAACTACTGGAGGCCCTACTCGAATTAGAATCCTCAGTAGAGGTACTGCTACTACTGGACCTCCTCTTCTTATGACTCTTTTCCTTCTTAGCTTGTTGTTCTAGTTTCAGGGCTCCCTGCACCAAATCATTGAATTTCTTTGTCGGTGCTGGCACCTCCTGTTCCCTAAGCTTCTTACTGCGAAAACCATTCAAAAACCATGCTCTCAACCGCTTTTCAGATGGTGGTTCTTGTAGTTCCTTGATTTTCTCAACATAACTTCTGACTGACAATTTTCTCTGCTTTATCTTATCTAGTTCACAGAGTATATCCTCATCTCCTCTGTTGTCTAAATATTCTAGTCGAAAAGCTTTAAGCAGTTTATAATATGATCTGAGTTGGCAAGCCAAGTAATGGTAGTTCCATTTCCTTGCTGCCTCCTTTAACGTTTGCGGAAAGTATCCACCCCAGTCATCTTCATCAATATTTTTCAACTTAGCATACTGCTTAAAGGCTTGGATATGAACATCCAGTTCATCCTTCTTGCCCCCTTTGAACACGGGAAAAGAAATTTTCAATGAAGATGTGTAATCATGTCGATCAGCATCATTTCTTCCTCTTCTCACCTTGGGGCATTGACTCCTTTTTGAAGCTTTCTTATAATGGTCTGTGTCTGTATCCCAATTAATTTATTCCTCCATCTCAGTTTATGTTTCCTCTTTGGATATTCTACTAGAACTATGGAGACTTCCTTTACTGCCTTTGGCTCCTTCGTCCCCCTATATGGTCCGAGAACTCTTGGCCTTGCGTTCTTCCCTTTCAGCCCTTCTTCTTCTGGACTGACTGGAATGCTGAGAGTCCTTTGCCTCATCAACATGACTGTGCTCCTCCTGAGCCTCAGTGTTAGTTACTTGTTCATTCTTAGGATCAAAATCTCTGTTTTACTCCTTAGGGATAGGGTCAACGTGGTAGGATGGTTTCCGGCCACAGCTGGGTTTGGGTGCCATCACTTTAGCTGAAAACTCAAATTGGGAGAAGAGTTTTCTGGTCAATGAGCAACAACTCTAGCCACCATGATCGCCAAAATGGAATTTGAGCTGATCTCTTTAGATAGATGATTCCAGTGTTAGAATTTAAAGCTATTGGTAAGTCGTTAGTTCAGTCAGTAGAACTAGAAGAGAAGATAAAAATTGAACTGGAATAGTTACATGAACTGAAATACATCTGCTCAAGTGAGAGACAGACTGAACGACTAGAAAGAGTGTTCAGATTCAGATTCATATTCAGAGTTCATGAAGAAGGAATACAAGGTATATCCGGCTGAAGTACACTTGACTATTGTATTAAGGTTTACAAAGTAGGATTACAAGTGAGGATAGTGTAGCTCAGGAACAACTTCAGGACTAAAACCACACAACTAAGGGTAAGAAGTCAAAAGATAAGCACTCCAAAAGTACAATCAACCCAATTACAATGTAATGGGTCCTATTTATAGCCCCTTGAAGTTACTGTGGTAACCGCCATGGTAATTATTGACTGGTCCGTTGTTCGACTTCCAGGAGCCAGTTCCCACCTATTGAGACTGTCTCCGCCATCTACAGGATGTTAGAAAGCATATTGAGGTATTTGAGCACATATGTGATTCCCTGGAAGAGCACAATGAACCACATAAATGCAAAGCTTTGATCTTGACTCTAAGTGAGAAGGCTGGGGAATGGTATAGAAGCCTACTTTTAGAAGACTTTTCTTGAAAGAGTACATACAAGAGGGAGTTCTTTGGGGTGTACCATCTCAACTCTAAAAAGCCCAACAAGAGGAAGGGGAGTCAGTGAAAGACTTTATTAGTCACTTGAAGCATTTGAATTCTTGTTGTAATCCAAGTGAGCACTTCAATAATAACCAATTTTTAAATAGATTCATTGGGGGACTATGACATGAGGATATCTATAATGGCCTAGTGATTAGAGGTATCACTACTTAGGAATCAATCACCACCAATGCAATCCAATTGGTGGACAATTTAATGATTCAAGGAGAAAGAGTGTCTCTTGAGCCTATATCTACTAGCTGGCAAGCATCGTGGCATGAGCGAATGACCATAGAGGCTACTGTTAAAGAGTTAAAGATATCTGAGATGACTTTAGCAGATTTCACCAAGGCCATTCAAGAAAGTATTAGAGATAACCGTGCATCACAAAACAATCATATGTATCCAAGAAGGGAACAACAATGGTGCTCAACTTGCTTTGGTCCACATAGCACTAGTGAATGTCCTACATTTAGAGTAAAATTCAACGGGAATTGTAATGCATGTTGTAGGTATGGTCATTGAACTAAGGATTGCATAATTATCAAACATGTGATGGAAAATAGACCACCCTTGGCTTGGATGGATTCACCTTGAGTCCTTGCATTGATGTCCGCCTCACCTATTGGAAAACATGCTAACACTTGGTTCCCAGAGCCCAAAATGTTGCTCAAGCTACACCGCTACCACCTCCAATTCTAGGACCACATCTCCCACATCCAAGAGTCACCCCTGTGAATCATATGGATTGTGAGCCATCTAGCTTGTTTGGAAGGCTGTGAGGAAGATATAGACCCTACTATTACCTATGGGATGGATGCATTTGAAGAGTGTCCACAATATACATGGAGGACCAATGGGGACAAGTCAAACCTGTTTATCAAGTAGATTCTATTACAGTAAGAGGAAAAAATATCAAGCTCATTGCCAGAGACCACCTCTTCAATGCTATGAGTGTGGAGGTTCCCATTGTGTAATTGAGTGTCCTATTAGATTACAAAGTAATGCCACACTAGTGCTTACCAATCAAGGGAATAAATCTACAATGCTATTAAGCATGTGTAATTGATGTGGCATAGAACATTTGATTTCCCAATGTCCTAATAATCCAAATGCACCAATGATCACACCATTGAACTTAATTGACATTACTGAGGTTCCATAAAAAAACACTAGTGGTACCAGTAAATGTACTCACACGATCGATGCTCCAAAGCCAAAATAATTTTCTTGAAGAAAGAGACATGGCATCAATCTCCCAATCCAAGAAGAAGAAGAAAAAAATAAGGAAAGATCACAAAAGGTAACAAAGTCAAACCCCATCTCAAAGACTAACATAGGGATTAGGGACAACCTCGTGTATATGAACGACATTGAAAATGATTCGGCTTCAGGCGAGACGATGGAGACTAAAGTGACCATTAGAAAAGAAAAAAACAATGAGGATCATGACGGGACACAATGGACACAACCCATGGAACATAGGAAGAAGATCATAACTTACCCAAACTGTATAGAGGAGATCGAGCGAGTCAAGCAATTAAGGAGTTTGGTAGATAATACCCAAAGGGAGCTAGAACCAACACCTAGAAAGATCCAAATTATAGACACAATGTTTCCTACACAAAATCAACCTCACAAAGAACATAGACCACTTGCCATACCTAGTGTCATCCAAGAAGAAAGTGACTTTAAGTCATTGGGAAGTGGTCATACTGTCTTCTTGTTGGAGAGAATGTTTACAGAGGGATTACCTGACCCTATAGAAGAAATGGTGATACCATCTTTCCCATGTCAAGGGACTGAAGCCCAAAAGGTTCCGTTAAATATTGCCAAATTGATGGATTTTATGGCTTCAGAAGTTAGAATCACCATCATTTCTAAACTATATGGAGACCCTGAGCTATTCCTAGCTCTTGGAGCTTTCCTCAATGGAGAATTGAAGGTCGGGTTACCACAATTTGCACTGATGGATAGGTCTAAAGAAGTTCCAATAGAGGAGAAAATATGAGATCCACAACCCAATCTGGATGAAAAATCTGTTGTTGAAATATCTATCAACAAGTTAGGACAATACTTTGAAGGTGATGAATCCAATGCAACCCTACCAATCATTAACAAAGGATTAATTGTGAAGGGAATATAGTGGCACTGGGGCTAGCATTGTAACTAAAAATTGTTGGGAATCTATGGGGAGACCTCACCTTGGGACTACAAACATAGTGGTAAGTATGGCCAATGGGACCATCATTAAACCTATTGGGATGCTAGAAGATCTCAAGATCAAGGTCCTTGGACACAAGGTAAAGCACACCTTCATTGTTATGGATTTTTCCAAGCACAGTATGTCATCTAAAATGATTTAAGGACGTCCTTTCATTAGGGAAGCAAAAATGTGCTGACTAGTCTAAAAACGATGTCTACTTATAGTTCTAAGACTCTGTCATTCAAGTTTATCTTGTAATTGATCGAGCACATCCTCTAGGAAACATATTTATAATTGACCATCAATCTGACACCACAATTCACTCAGCCCCATTGCAGTACTGTTACACATGTAAAAAGGACACTGATGTTGGGGAAGATTCCCCTTGTATGGATGTTCTAATTGGAATGGTTGATTCTGACAACGTGGATTGGTTCCACCTAGTGGCAACCTTACACACTTGGGGAAATAGAGGGACAACTTGGGTAACATCTGAGGGGAACGAAGAGCCACAACTTGTACCTTTAAATATGATAGGAGCAATGCATATAGCTTCTGATGACCTGGAAGATGAAGTCTTGAATTGGAACCAGTAGAGTCTCAGAAGACTATAGCCCACACGATTTGGAGTCAAAATCATCAGTTGAAATTGACTTTGAAGACAAATAATATGAGTTAAATATTGGTGCAAATGGTGGGGACAAACCATTCAAGGCCCAGTGGTACCCTAGATGAAAATCTACCCTGGAGAGGATAACACACGAGTAGCAATTCATCTAGCAAATCTGCACTAGAGACTAGCCATAATAAAAAATTAGACAAGAGGAGTAAGAAATATAAGAGGCGATGATATCGAGCGAATGTACGTGCTAGGATAAATGAAAAGAAATCTACCATAGAATGGCTCAATTATATGGGGACATGTGATGCTCATCAAAAGTTGGTAGATGATTGGGGTGAATAGAGAGTTAGCTTAATAGCTAAGGAAAGTGGAAGCAAAATCACAATCCACAACACAACAAGATCCCATGGACTTACACCCTGTATCTGATCATTTCAAATCCTACACCGCGGATGAGCATAAAGTTGTGTATACAAAGTCCCAAAGAACACCTACTAATGGAAGTAATGGAGTCTATGATGGTCCGGAGATTGTTAAAGAAATAGAGTTAGCGGACCCAAGTGAGAACTCCAAACCTGCTTTCATTGCCCATGACCTGACAGACACTAAAATATGTATTGATAGCCGTTTCTCGACTCTCCGTAATTTCCATAGTGAGCTACCTCACCCTATTAAAATCACTCAAACATTGTGGTTATCCTCACCCTTTCATTGTACATAGGCATGTGTGAGTTAGAGGATTTTCCCCATATCTCCTTAAAACCCTCAGCTAGCTAGTAATTGGGCTAGTTTAACCAAAATAAAAAATAAAAAATTATGGCCCATTTGTGTGTAATTATTTCATTGTCTATAGGGCCTAAATATAGGGATTTTTTATTGTAAATATTTTGGTATTTATTTAAATATTTTTATTTAGGTGTTATTTACCTAAGTATTCTATGTACATTTAGTCACCATTACCATGATCTTTCTTATCATGTATTCTATAAAAAATCATTTCATGCAAGCTTCTCTTATTTTTGGTGTGAATCCACTCCAAGAAAAAACCTCAAAAAACACCTTTCACCATCAGTCATTGTCTATCACTAAATTCCTATTTTCTATAGGTAATGCTTCTTATCTCTTGTAAATAAATATACATTAATAAAAACAAAATGAGGACCCTCCTCATTTGATTCCTTATATTTTTATATATTAATTTTTATACATACAACTAACACTATTCTAAATTCCATGAATTGTTTATATATACTAGCCTGTTTTTTTCCATCATACCCATATATTATATCTATGCATAATCGACAACCATGCATATTTTCAAACCTCTAACAATCTATTAGGTCATGCTCTCATCATGCGAGGAGGGACTCAACTTTGGATCATTATGCAAATTCAATAAAAAGGGCGCCACTAAAGATGTTTTTTGTGAAGAAAAATAAGCTTTTGGTGGAATTTTTTATATCTATCTCCACTCTAAACTTGAAGCGGTGACTAAAAGAAAAAATATGGACCAAGAGCTAAATAATCACCTCAAAATTTTTAAAATTTTTTGGAATCGCCACCGTTGCGATATGGTTTTCTTGGTGGACCCCAGTCTGTCCACTTTTCTCACAAGTAACCCATAGTCTTCTCTCACCTCCTTTCCTACTTTCACACACACACACACACACACACACACACACACACACACACGCATTTCTCTCTATCCCTCACTCAAACCTGTAACTTCCATGGTTTTCTCTCATCTCTTTAACATTAGCCTCCCCTCTCACACCCATAGCTCTCTTTTGAAGCTCTACCTACATTCTACCCTTTCAAGAATGCATAAAAAATCAGCAACCTAACCATACCTAGTCTCTGTGCTTAGAGGTGTGTCGAGAGGTGTGCCTGGGTAGGACGGTTGTCGTGAGCGAGGAGGGGCCGAAGCATCTGTGGACCCTCCTCCACAGCAACCACCACCTCCACCTGACAATCGTTGAGATCGGCGAGTGCGCCTGTGCTGCGGAGATGAGGACGTACCCACCTCTGCCGTATCCCTAGGTGTCAAAGCGGTCGTGATGGTAGACCTCGCAGGCGTCTTACCCGTAGGCATCCCCCCCATAGGCGTCGGACCCTCGGGTGTGAAGCCCGGAGGCGTAGTACCCGTGCCTGTGGCTACCCAGTACTTAGACGCAAATGCCATCTGTTTGGGCGTCATCCGTGTGACGAAGCCATAAATGCATCTGCACTCATAGAAGCGGGATCTGGATACTGGTCTGCCATACTAAAGTCCTGCACAAAGAAAGTAAAATAAAGCATCAGAATACCTTTGTTTAAATTAACTTTAAGCTTAATTTTAAATCAATGTCTTCACACAAACACTTACAGGCCTCGACTAGTGAGGCATCATCGATAAGATCTTGCACCGTATCATCGTCTGTCTCTAATTGCAGACATAACCCTGCCCCCAACTCGTTCTGGAAGATTGTCTTCATCCATTGCATCTTCATCTACAAGTGTCATATCTACCTCGTCTGCGTCATCCCTCGTATATCTGTCAGCTTCCTCTGCCATACCTTTGTCCATCTCATCTAATGTCACAGTAGTATCTGCGTCGTCTGACCGAATTTCCTCCAAGAGCTCTTGCCCTTCAAATACTTGCTTATTTCTTGGAGCAACCTGAACCACAAACCACCATTGTCGCTCTCGAGGGTCCGTTACAAAGACCACTTGCTCGCAATGTTCGGGGAGAGAAAACGTGTCGCTTGCATCTGTCCAAACCTTTGTAGAATCTATTTGCACAAGCTTGTTTCCATCTCTGTGTACCGTTGCATTGCCACCAGAAGTAATCACCTTGAACCACTTCACATCCAACAAAAACATCTCAAACCACCTGAAGCTGACTGCCAAGATATCTGACACCAGACCACAGTAATCCATGTTGCTAGTGCTCTCATTCATGTCTCTGGCACTGGCCCTTCTCTTTTTCATGAAACTAACCATTACCCCACTGTCAAATGTGTTTCTTCTGCTATCAATTTGTTGTGTTCTGAAATGCTTTCCATGCGACCACAGTGCCATGTATTTATGATACCTCCAGTCACATCCAATAGCCATCTCTTCCTCTTCTAGAGATATGGGTTCTCCGATCTATCGAGCTGCTCTCACTCTCTTGTCCAACCATGCCATTTTAGGGAATTCAGGTAGAGGAGCGAGATATTCTGGCAAGGGTAAGCCTCTAGTCGTTTGGCTTCGCCTGAAATCGTGTCGCTCCCTATTGCATCTCTCTTTATCTTCTTTGTACCTTTCAAGCCATTTTTGCATCGGCTCTGAATTTAGTATATAGAACTTCATGATCTTTTCTCGCATGGCATCGTTCATTTTCTTCGGCACCCCTAGCCCCTGCGGCTCCTCTCCCACCAATCTTGCATCCTCCTCATCGCTCCATAGTCGAGGCATTTCTGGGTCAAAAACAGATAGAAATTCAGTCGTCAAGACAAGAGACTCTTGCACCAGCCATCCTTCTGCCATGCTCCCCTCTGGATGTGCTTTTTGGCAAAAAAAACCCTTAAGTGTTTTCATGAACCGCTCTAGAAAGAACATCCAACGGTTGTGGACTGTACCTGCCACTGCAACCTCATCTACTACATGGACGAGCAAGTGCATTTGGATAGTTAGGCAGCTTGTGGGTAGATACTTCTCAATCATGAAAACTGCCTCGATGTAGTTAGCCCTTGCGACTGCAATGGATTCCTCTCGTATCTCCTTGGAAGAGATCCACCGCACTAGCTCTGAGATCTTGTATATGCAGGACCGCACTTCCTCCGTTAAACACCCCTTGATCGCAATTGGCAGAATAAATTGCAAGAACTTATGCCAGTCGTGCGATTTCAGTCCTAACAGTTGATCATCACGGGTGAATGCTGTCTTGAGACATCGCATATATCCTGTTGGCGTCCTGAACTCTGAAATCACCCTTTTGACTTGTCGTTCCTCGCTTTTTAGAAATACCCATGGGGCTCTTGGAACCTTTGTTTGGCCAACTGCATTGGTGAAAGGCCACAGCTCTGGCATCTTTCCAACTAACTGCAAATCATCTTGTGAAGCTCGATTGTCTTTCATTCCCATGATTGTCTTCCAGAGGAGCTCTCCCAAATTCTTGAATAAATGCATTGGATCCAACAAATGGTTAATTAGTAGATCACCCCAGTACTGTAACTTATGAAGAATGGACAAACGTTTCATTCCTGGAACAGGTTGCCCCTCATGTTGCTCCCATCGGCGATGCCACTCTTGTACATGCATAGGACGACATTCGACGCGACCAAGCTGACCTTCGAGCAAGTGATGGCCATCTGGAAGATAACGGTGGTGACCTTGATAAATTGTCTTTTGAAGCGAGGCAGAATAGCGCACATCCAAAGATGGCTCGCAAATTGGACATGCATTGTATCCCGAAGTTGTAAGCCTTGCATATATTAAAGCATGATTCAGGCCAAGGTAAAGTGCTTGCGAATAACGAGAATTTTGTAAATCAAGAACCATTACCAGAAGCTTCACCTCTCTTTCTCTCTTTGATTTCCTACACACACACACACATTTCTCTCTCTCTCTCTCTCTCTCTCTCTCTCTCTCTGTAGTTTCTTACACACACACACACACACACGTTTCTCTCTCTCTCTTTGATTTCCTACACACACACACACACACTTTCTCTCTCTCTCTCTCTCTCTCTCTCTCTCTCTCTCTCTCTCTCTCTCTTTCCTACACACACACACACATGATGTAGAGAGAGAGATATAGAGAGAGAGGGGTGGGAGGGGGGAGAGAGAGAGAGAGAGCTCATAGTACCTGCGCAACAGGTTTTGGCCAAGAGCAGAGCTAAGCGTGCTCGTAGGCGAAAATGACCGCCTGCGCACGGATTTTCTTTCTTTTCCCCAAATTTTTTTCGTCGAAATCCGCGTCGAAAGACGCGTGGGAATACCAGTGGAAATACGTGTGGTAATATTCACCTTTCCACGCGTATTTTGACACGCATTTCGACGCCCCTGTCGACGTGTATATCGATGGGCAGCATGTCCGTCGAAAAACGCGTGGAAAGGTATGGGCGTCAAAATCTGCTGCGTCCAAATCTGGGTGTTGTGTTGTAGTGTGACTCAAGTAGACAAAGAAAGCCCACAATGTTTTTATATTTTAAAAAAAAGTCATGATTTGTTAACTTGTAAAGTAGGATTTCTAATAATCTTAATGAGGGGTCTCCAACCTATAAATAGGCCCCTCTCCTTCTTTTAAAACCATCTCCAAGATTTCACATAGCACCCCAACACAATATGCGTAAGGAGAGACTTAGATGTAGCAACCATTTTGTAAGTCTCTGTTAGAAGAAAGCTAACATAAACACCATTTTTCAGAGTTCTCCTTGTAAAACATTTATTATTTTGATAAATCGAGAATATTATAACTCCTATTTTTTGGGATAAACCTTGTAATTAATGAGCCGGGTCTACAAGCTTCCAGATTGTATCAGCCAGTCAATTTTCAGCTTTGGTAGAACTCCAAATAATTAGTTTTGACCACCCAAAAACCTTGGCTAAGGTATAAAAGCCAATTTTTGTAAGTTTTTTATAAGTTTTTGGATAAGAAATACACAACGTGAGCTAACGGTGCTCACTTGTCTCTTTCTCGTGCTTCCTACTCCCTCTCCGGTTGTCACATTGCAATTGTGTTTGTTGCATTACAACCGCAGGCAAGAGCTCTACGTATTGACATAAGCCATTCACAGTATTTTGTAGCTTTTGGCGTCGCCGACCCATGGCCTAATTTCATCATAACTAAGAATTTACAATTTTAAATCTAAAACTAAGCATAGGCGGGGTATTGGGGCATCATTGCTAAGCATTTAGATGCATTTTGGGTCGAAAACGATATGTCAAAAATCCATTGCTGTTAATAATCGCGATTTTGGAACTTGACCTAAAGTGGGGTTTGAGACCATAGGCATGTGTGCTTAGGTCTTATAAACTTGTCCTAGAAGTTTCGTTACGTTTGGATGTCATTTGATGCTGTAACAGATGTGATTTTCTTGCCGATGAGCGATTGGCTTTTGGTGATTTCAGTCACTTGAGAGTAGCTTGAGTTAGATGCAAGTTGTTAGTTGCTTTCCGAAAGATTGACAACCTCTTCTAGCCTCTATGCACTAGTCGTGTCAGCTTCGTCCCATGGTTTGACAAATTAATCGTGGTTCTCGCTAATACTGCAATAAGATAGGATGGTGAGGTTAGACAAGCATCCCACATTTGGCACCGCTGTCGGGGATCGAAGAGACCTAAACTAGGAAAAAACATGATCGTCTTGTGTAGTTGTCTTTTAACTTCCTCTAGGTTTTGCCTAGAGTTCAAAACTTTCTTTTAGAAACTGCATAGCTTAAGATTGTCATCTTTTGCTGTGTAGAGGTAGCTTAGAAGTAATCGTACTTGCTGAGTACCTTTAGGACTGTAGGATTGTAGATTTAGATTACGATTTGGAGAATGATTAATAGACGAGACAAGTCTTAAGATCAAGGCTCTGAAAAACATAAAAGACACAAGAAAAAGAGTGTTTGCGGACACTTTCCACAACCCCACTCCATGAGAATCTAGGAGTAGGGTAAGTAGGATCCGAGGTGGATTTTAGAACATTGCTCTCTCTGAAAGAATCAAGTGTGAGTTGTTATTGGAAGTTGTAGAACATCAGGTCTATGGCTAGAAATAGCTTGAAAAGACTCGAATCCACTCAATCGGACTGAAGAGTAAGCCTAAGAGTTGTCTGAACCAGTTGGTAAGCTCAAAGACACTTCCAGGTAAAAAATTTCAAGAGTTGCCCAAAACTCATATTATTTACATTTTCTTGACATTTTAGGCCAAATTAAGTTTTGACCTGGTTCATAGGCTCAAAATACATCATATAAAGACTGTCTTTGAGAAAATTGCAAAAAAGTGCTCATTTTAAGCCTAAAGTTGATAATCCCAATTATTAACTTTCTGCTCTAAATTGGCCAAGGTTCATACCATTGACTCATTGCATGTTTACAAACAACTTTTGTAAAGGCCCAAAAGGTTTGGATCTCTAAACTGGCAAAAAATTGGGTAAAAACTAAAGTTTGTACTGACTTTTTGAATCTTGAGTATAAATTGGGAAAAATTTTATCCAGACTTGTTGAAATTTGACTCATAGGCTTATGTTGATGTGATAAACATGTGTATATGCTCAGTTGACAAAAAAATTGCAAAACTTTTTCAGAAGTAAATAACCGCAATTATTTACATCTGCCCTATTTTTTAACTTTTTTGACCAAGTCTGCATACCACTAGCTTCACCATGTTGTAATAAGCCCACAAACCAAATTTGGTAACATTTGGACCACTGGAGTGAAGTTTGTGACTAAAATTGCAAAGTTAGTTTGCGCACAGATAATTGATGACCATTTGATAAAAAATTGTCCAAATTTGATGGAAATTGGCTAGTGACCTTAACTTAAGGTGCTCAACAAATTTGTGTCAAAGTTGGGGTAAAAACTTGTAAATATCTAGTTGGAGTAAATAATCACGATTATGTACATCTGCTTCAAAAACTGATGATTTTGCACATTTGAGTATACCACAAGGTCAAGCACATCAAGTAGACCTCAAAAATCAGTTTTGGTGAAATTTGGATCCCAAAAGTGAGACTTAAGCCATATTCTCGAAATCAGAGTCTGCGGACACCAAACAGTTGATAAACTTGATCAGATTTTGTACAAACTTGTTGAAACTTGCCGAGGGACTCTAACAAGTTGTACACTTGCCAAACCTATCAAAAAAGTGCAAAAAATTGACAAAAGTAAATAATCGTGATTATTTACTTCTGCTATCCAGAGATATCAATTTTGACTTTTGAGCTTATGCAGTGTTAGACCAACATAATATAAAGCACAAGGCAATTTTGGGTTCAATTGGCTCAAACTTGGTACAGATACACTCAGTTTTCAGATTGCAGATCAAACCTTTGAATTTTGCTAAAGGCGAATCTGAAAGTCAAATTTTGACTCCCATAGCTCGGTTTGAAGTGATACACAAAGACCAATTATAAGAGCTAGCAAAAACTCTACTGTCTTTATAGAAGAATAGCTAACTTGATCAAATTTGTACAGGAATCAGGTTGCAGACGAGGAATCAGTGGTTTGACAGAAAGTTGCAATTGAATCGAGTGGAAATTGACGACAAGTCAATCCAAAGGTGAGTACTCTATCCAGGGCTTCATAAGTCTATATGAACCTTAGATATGGTCGTGTACTAGGAAATCAGGGCATACTCAGAGAAACCTCCAGTAGAGTATCTACCGAAGAAAGCGTAAATCAAGGCAATTCCTTGCACACAATTATTGAAGAAGTCTCGGACACTTTTTTGATTCAACATCCAAAATGTCTTGTTACTCGACTCACTCGAAAACCGGAACGACATTGCGCTATAAGCATATACTATCTTTTTACAAGGCTAACCGTCATGGAGCCTAGGTTTACTTGGACCCTAACGAGGAGTATGCTATTCGCATTGATGCCGATGGTATTGAGTTCGAAGAAGAGGTTAGGACAAACAAACAAGGAAAAATGTACATGGATCGAAACGAAACTCATTATTTACAGGTCGAAAACCCTGATGTGATAGACAAATGGGGGTTAGAAGTAAACACTATAATCCCAGATATGTTAGCAAAAGAAGGATCACCAACTTCAAAATTCAAGGGATACGATCAAGTAGACTTGAAGCCTTTGAAACGTCTTAGTACGGATAATCCTAGGATCGGAGTCTATTGTTGAGAAGATAGAAACATAAAAGATCTTTTGTGGACTTCTCATGCCAAACCAGGACAATTAGCAAGTGCTAAGAGCAGAGCGTATATTCAATTTCCATACTCAATTCGAGGGGTTTGGAATGACATTAGAAGAAAAAGCATTGACATGGTTCCAAAACATTCCACCAAGGTCAATCATGGACTTGAACACACTAGCTCAAGGATTTGTAGCTGCTTGTTCCAAAACAGGAATCAAACATAATATGGTAGCTCAAATCTACAGCTTTAAACAGAAACATGGTGAGTCTGTTAGGGATTGTGCAACTTGAATGAAACAATACATTGCCAAATGCCCAGAGATGGAGATACCTACAGAAGAACGACTTGTATCTTTGTTTCTGGAGGGATTGATAGACAAAGAACTTCATGCTATACTCTATAGTAAAAAGCATACAGCCCTAGAAGCGTGTGTGTCTAATGCTATTGACCTAGGAGACAATTGCGAGATCTTCAATGAAGAATATGTCCCTAAGGATAACCAAAGCGAGAGACAACATCCACAAAACCAGCACAAGTGGGAACAGCTGCTGCGGCACCACTCTCATCCATAGAAGATGTGCTAAAAAGGATGAACGACATGATGAACAATATGCAAAAAGCACCTATGAGAGGACCAAGACAAGGGATACCTCCACAGGGACAACCAATTAGGCCACATAAATAGTGTGAAATCAAGGGTAAATGGACCAACCATGAGACCCACGAGTGCTACTTCAGACCAAAGTATGATGGGAATGTTCAATACATATCCATGAGGCCACAAGGACAACCCATGTACAAATATCAGCCTAATATGGCCCAAGCTCAAAGACCACCAATGGGTATGGAAAGACCTCAACCTATGTTGGGACAACAACCTCCATATCCAGGACATAATGCAGTGCCTGTAAAGTACATGCACTCTGAAGGAGTCATAGATGAACAAGCATTAGTGCCTGTTACACCCTATGCAGAGTCTAGTCCAACTACAGTAATGGTAGAAGGAGATTGGTATAGTCCACATCCACCACCAATAGAAGAAACCGTGACTTATTCTCCACTGAAGCTTGCACCAATGTAATGTGTAGCTAATCAAGGTGTCAGACCTCCAATGGGAAGACCCATGATGAAGCCTAGAATAGGAACCTGTCATAACTGTGGTGTTGATGACCATTGGAAGAACAAATTTCCAGAGCCTGACAAAAACCTCAAACCAATTGAAGCCTATTGCATACAATGTTGCAAAAAGGGAGGAAACTTTCTGAAAGATTATCCTAAGAATCCTTTGAACAAGGGTAAAACCGATATAAACATAGTCCAGGTGATGCCTAGTAGCTCATCAAAGAGTGAATTGATTGTTCCAATCAAGGTAATCACTAGAGCCCAGGCAAAGAAAAAGAAACACAACTCCTCTGATGATTCAAAAAACGCGAAAGTTTCTTCTCAAAGAATCAAAAGGAGCAGAAGCAAAAGATATGAGATGAGAAAACAAAAACAACGGGTTGAAATCGAAGAGAAAGAAAAATTGCTAGCCCAGGACAAGTTGAAAGAAACTGGCAGTGAATTCAAGGAAACAACCGTGAAATCGAGAGGATCCATTCTGGTTGATAAAATTTTTGAGCCTATTAATGCTGCCTTGAAAGCCTACCAAGTAGAACTTAAAGCAAACCAAAACATGGAAAACAAGTGAAAAAACTATCCATCTCCAGACATGGAAGCAGCAAAGCTGGAAGCTTATCAAAACATGGTAAGAATCACACAAGAAATGCTGGAAAAACAAAAACCCAAGCTTGAAAGTATTGCAAAACTTGAAGAGCTTGCGGTAGAAGAAGCGAAAGCAAAATCCGATGTGCTGGTAGAACCCCACCTTGAAACAAATGAACCAGCGCTTATTGTACCTGACAACGAAGATGCCTTAGACGGAATTCCATTTGTAGAGGAAGACTGGCCAGGACACTTATGGAAAAAAGTGAGAGAGATCAATGATGGGAGCCTAACTTTAAAGTCAACTCCTATAGAGGAAGTCTGGTTGGATAACCTACCTTCTGATATGAACATGGATTCACAATCCTTATACGGGGATTGCGGATCAGAAGCTTCAGGAATGTTAAAACCATTGACATTAAAAATATTACCTTCTTACTTGGGAGATAACGAAGATGAATCCATCGTGTGCATGACCACTCAAGTAAAAAGAGAGAAACAGACCCTAGAAGTAGACAACATTCATTTGATCATGTGTACGGCCATCCAATGCACTCTTACCTTGGGAGAATTGTTGAAACTCAGACCATACTTGTGGAACAATTTACAAAAAACCCTAGAGAAGGTGGGGATAACGGGGTTAATCTCGAAAAATTAAAAAAATGAAATGGAAAACAAAGAGATTCGATCAGTTCCCATGAACAAAGTCGGAGAATATTATGAAGGGGAAGAAGGAAACACCACTCTCCCAGTGAAATATAATGACATTGAAACCATGGAAATACTGGATAGTGGAGCTGGCATAGCCATAGCCACTAAAGCAGTATGGGAATCCTCGGGACAGCCAGCCATCAGACAAACTCGAATGAAATTGCAGTTGACTGACGGACACATTCAGAGACCACTAGGGCTGCTTGAAAAAGTGATAGTCAATTCCTATGGAATTGAATATCAACACACTTTTTCCATAGTAGACTTTGGGAAAAAACTCAACTATGAAATCATATTGGGAAGACCTTTCATGCGACAGGTACATCTTATCCAAGATTGGGGAAACAACTATCTGTACTTGAAGCAAGTGGGATCTATAACAAGAGTCAATCTAAAAGATCACACCCATCCAAAAGTTTGATTCAGTCTCTTTGGCTGAAACTAAACTCCCATCTTGTTAAACAAAGACACTCCTATTTGGATGTGTGGAGCTTCAAAAAATGGAAGCTTAAGACGAGAAGAATGTATCCTAGAAAGGGACTGCACAAACAAAGCCTAGGTACCTTAACCCTTTCCAGAGAATTTATTTGAGCCATTCGAGTGGACTCAAATTTTAGCGACAATGGATGTATGTGTGAATACGTCTATGCCTACTCAATTTTGCAATGAGGATAGCTACGACATAATTCCCATCCAAATGATGTCAATCCTCAACATTGAAAACAAAGAAGCGGGAAGCAAGGACTTGATGAAAGCTCAACAAGTCTTTTCAGACCTCTATCATGATGCAACTAATGAGTTAGATGAACACTCAGCTACCTCAGAAGATTCGGGGTCAAAAAAAGAGCATACGAGAGCTAAGTTACTCTTACAAGGAGGGGAGGAAAAGTTTTTTGACTTTCCAAACCAGAAATCAAGAAGACAAAAGTGGTATAGACGAAAGAGAGACACCAAATTGTGAAAACACGACCTATGCCATCAGTCTCTAGTAAAACACAATTCCTGATGCAAAAAGATGCTAATGATTGCGTCAAGGACAAAATAACTGGCAAATATTCTTCAACCAAAAACTTAGAAATGTCTCAGACATCGAGAAAAATAAGGAAGGGAACCCAAGAAAAATCTCAGGATAAGAAACTACTCATGACCAGAGTCGAGCGAAAAAAGAAATATCAAGAGCTGAAAAAAGCTCTAAAGGAGATATACACAACCGAAATGGAAACCATGGAAGAGGATGGTAAGGATGTAAGGCATGTTCCATCCCATTAGAAAAAGTATACTCTCCAAGAGCGGAAAATCCTAATTGAACAACGTGTTAGAGAACTACGGAAACAAGGCGAATCTTACAAAGGGCCTGAAAACTCTAAAAGGGTAAATTTGGCTGAACCACGAGAAGAGCCTAGACCTACTTACATTGCGAATGACTTAGTAGAAGAAGAAGAAAAGCTTTTGCTAAGCTTGCTAAAGGAATACCGAGATATCTTCTCTTGGTCTTACAAGGATCTCAAGGATGTTGATCCAAAAATCTGTCAACATACCATACCCATGAGAGATGACGCGAAACCAAGTAGACAGAGACCATACACTTATAACGAAACATTTGCTAGGAAGATCAAAGAAGAGATTGAAAAACTAAATGAAGCTGAAATCATTTACGAAATTGAACACACAGATTGGGTGTCTCCAATTGTGGTAGTACCTAAGAAGAATGGGAAATTATGAGGTGTGTGTTAATCTCAAAAAGGTGAATGCAGCTACCATTAGAGACAACTTTCCTCTTCTGATAACTGAGCATGTTTTAGAACAAGTTGTAGGAAAAGAAGCTTACAGCTTCTTAGACGGATTTTTTGGATACAATCAACTTTTGGTCGACCCAAAAGATCAGCATAAAACTGCTTTTGCAATAGAATGGGGTATATTTGCCTATCGGGTTATGCCGTTTGGTTTAACTAATGCTCCAACCATGTTTTAAAGGTTCATGAGCCATGATTTCAAAGAATATCTTAGGAAATTCTTAGAAGTATATATGGATGATCTATGCGTACATTCATCAATCCGGGATGATCATTTTGAACACCTCAAAAAGGTATTCAAAAAATGTAGACTTTATAGGATTTTCTTAAATCCTGAAAAGTGCACATTCATGGGAAGACCAAGGTAAAATTCTTGGACATATAGTGTCTAAAAATAGCATAGCTACTGATATTGAGAAGATTCATGTCATTGCTGATTTTCCTAGACCAACAACAATCAAGGGGGTACAAGCCTTCATGGGACATTGTGGATATTACCCACGGTTCATCTACATGTATGCTATAATTGCAAAACCCATGTATAGCTTGATTACGCACTTTGAATGGTGTCAAGGATTCTTTCAGGGGAATCTCCTAAAGGGGTAGACGATGATCTACCAAATGCCTATTTGTTCTCCGTAGAAATGATACCTAGATGTTCGGAAAACATTGTGTCATTGATGACAATAGCTCAAGTGGATTCACAAATACCACTTCCTATCACAATTGGTTTAATTGAGCAATCGTCTATGTATCAATTACTAGCTGGAAGGCTATACAAAAGAAATTAGGACGGGATATTGCTCTTATGCATTAACCCTGAGGAAAAAGAACAGTACCTTAGTCAAGCACATGTTATCATAGTAGGACTTCACTTTGCGAAAGACCAAACTATGCAACAAATCTTGAGACTTGAGTATTTTGGCCGACTATGAGGAGAGATGTTAGATCTTTTGTAAAAGATTGCCCTCAATGTCAAAAACAAACACCCATTCCTCATGTGACATGTTTCAAATGTCACATATTCCTAAGTGGAGTAATAATTTGTACTTACTTATCGAACAAAACATTTCCTGAGGATACGAGTAAACACCGTCAAAGAGCAATTAAAACTGAAGCAAGAGACTATGCTCTTATTGGGAACCAATTGTATCGGAGAGGTAAAGATCAACATTTGCGTCTTTGTGCAAATGAAAACGAGTATATTCCAATTATAGAACAAGCACATATTGGATTAGCTGGAGGTCACTTTTCTAGTGAGACCACTGCAAGAGCAATCTTGATGGCAGGCATATGGTGGCCAACACTTTTTGCAGATGCCAAAGAATATGTTCAAAGATGTGATACTTGTCAACGAGCAAAAATGCCAACATGAGTAGATAGCATGCCCTTAAGACCAATGATGGGGGCTAGAGCCTTCGCAAAATGGGGTATAGACTTTGTTGGACCAATGCGACCACCTGCTTATAGAACCCAAGGTCAATATATCATTGTAGCTACTACGGACTATTTGACCAAGTGGGCCGAGGCTAAAGCAACTCAAAAGAATGATGCCAGAACCATTGTTGCATTCTTATATGAGTATGTATTCATGAGATATGGACTGCCAATAGAAATTGTGAGTGATCGGGAACTCATTTTTTCAATGAGGTAATAGAGTATTTGCTTAATGAGTTTATGGTCATCCATAACAAATCATCTCCCTATCACCCACAAGCAAACGGACAAGTTAAGCATACGAATAAAATTCTTAGCTCGGTGCTAACTAAAGTGGTTAGTTTGGGAAGGAAAAACTGGGAAATGAATCTCCATGCTGCTCTATGGGCTTATCAAGTTTCATTCAAAACAAATCTAAATGCTACACCCTTTAACCTTGTTTATGGTCTTGATGCCATACTGCCAATAGAATTTCTATTGCCGACATTAAGGGTAGCACAGAATCTTGAGTGGACCGGACATGAATTGTCGAAAAGATTTGAAGATTTGGAAAAGCTAGACGAGCAAAGGCTAACTGCTATAACTCGTATCTATGCCCAAAAGCGAAAACAAAAACAGTTTTTTGATTCCCACTTAATCACAAAAATCTTCAAGAAATGGGACTTAATTCTAGTCTATTCCCTTAAGCAACACATTCCCAAGTTTAAGAAAAAGGGAAACTGACCATTTATCATTGAAGATGTATCTCCAAGTGGAGTAGTAAAATTGTCCACCCTAGATGGTGAACCAATGGCTAATTGGATTAGTGGATGTGGTTTAAAGAAATATAATCTGTCATTAACCAATGAATTGGTAGAAAGAGTGCATGCAGCCAAACAAAGGAAAATCAAACGACAGTAGGTTATTGATGAAGCCCAAGAGGAATCTAGGCTTCGGGTACTCAAGCGAAAAGCTCCTCTCAAGAATCAATAGATACCGATTCCCATAAACACTTTGGAAATAGATGATCGACAATGGGAATTACCTAAAGACGCAGTTTCAACAGATGATTATTGGTTAGATGGAATGGATCTGCACATCAAAGTATAGCTCAACAATCGTAGCACCAATGCTTTGTTTGACACAGGAGCTAGAGTGAATGCAGTCAGTTATTCCACATACAAGAAGGCAACAAGTCAAGCATTGACGACAGGAATAGCGACAATCAAAGGATGCAACAAGAATCCAACTCCAACATTGGAAGTAGTCAACTTGAACATGATAGTACATTGATGTTCCTGTCCTCATCAGTTTGTATGCTCCAGATGAATACATGAATGAGACGATGATTCTTGGAATTCCCTGGATGCGTACATACAAAGCAATACCAGATTGGGATACAAATCAACTAAAGCTATCACCTAAAGGAGGGCAACTCATTGTTCCAATTGCACCAAGCAAGGAGGAATGGAAAAGAAGCAATCAGCAGACCAATCCATGAAGTCAATCTTCTCCATCCCCTCGACAATCAAATGCTACATGTAACATGCAAGGAGTCCGGAAAATTTGGGTACCAAAAGCATAGCTTAAGGATAAACCGAATCAAATTTGGGTGCCTAAAACTTCACCGATGAAACAAAAGAAGGTTCCAAGGGTTCGAACACAGAGACGAGCATCTCCGAGCAAGGAACCTAACATGAAAATGGTTTGGAAGAAAAGGGATCACTTATCTTCTCCACAACCCGCGAAACCAATCAAGCAATGGTGAGTTAAGTCTCAACAGACTCCACCACACCATGCAACACCAAGCCGATCGAGCTACCAATGGAGAGAAAAAGCTTGACAATAGTCGAAAGTGCTACCAACACCTCAAGCAATCAGAGTGCTAAAGCACCCTGATGGTACAATAAAACAGAGAGCACAAAAGCTACAAGATTTGCTCTTTGGAAGACATCAACAACAAACCTCGACATCTGAAACCCTTGAGTTAATTACTCAAGACCTAGCTCTTGCCCATCATATTTGCATAGACATTGTTGTTCAACCCATGCACACAGTCGTCCCGGAGTACGCCATCTAGGAGGGGTGGAAGGGCACTAAGTACTAAGAAATTAAGGGTAATGTTTGAAGAGGGAGAAAAAAGGTCTATGATAACCTGTGATTTTTTGAAAAATTACCTAATAATGCCCTTATAATTCATCATCAAGGGAAAATTCACTGATAATATCTTCCCGATGAGTGTAAATAGTGTATATATTATCAGAAACCCTTGTACTAATTATCATGTATGCAATGGAACTACCTTGATGTACTGACATAGAAATCCGAGAATCTAGGGATCGCATAGCTCTAAGTACAAACATGTGTAGTCGACTAAATGAGTCCTCCACATGAGATTTTAAAGGACTAGCTCTTGTAGTTTTTGGTTTTTTTGTTTCTGAGACTATTAGTCTAAGTATGCTAGGGGAGACATAGTACTGATGGAGTGCACCCCCAAAGTACATATATCCCTTGAGATCATTGCGGCTCATTGCTGAATATATATGTCCATACTTTTCTAACATGATTATTTGTGTATCTCTCTCAACCTCAAATGTAAAGATGTACAAGTATTTTTGTTCAGTCAATTCTCTCACATGGGGCTCCCCGCACCTATAGTAGAGCATTTGCTCCTCGTTATCATATTAATATAAGCCCACATTTGTGTTTTCAGTGTTGACACATGTAGCCATAATTACTCGTCTGAACTTGGCATTTGGAATGTCGAGCTTTGGCGGCTTCTCCTCAAGCTCTTTGTCAACTTTCTCTTTGGCGCCTGTTAATCCCCATTTGTCTACAATAAAATGATGAAGCACAACAATATACATGTTTCCCTCTTTGTCAAAGTATCGATCGCCACTGTAAGCTACTGGAACTATGAACTTAAGCTCACTTGGCCTGTTAATCCCCATTTGTCCACAATAAAACGACTAAGAATAACAATATACATGTTTCCCTCTTTGTCAACTTTCTCTTTGGTGC
The DNA here is from genome assembly GCF_014529385.1 of Adiantum capillus-veneris. Lineage (NCBI taxonomy): Eukaryota > Viridiplantae > Streptophyta > Polypodiopsida > Polypodiales > Pteridaceae > Adiantum > Adiantum capillus-veneris. Next base: position 65,348,981 of record NC_140934.1, read on the forward strand.
CTATTAATCCCCATTTTTCCATAATAAAATGATTAAGCACAACAATATACATGTTTCCCTCTTTGTCAAATTATCGATTGCCACTGTAATCTATTGGAACTACAAACTTAAGCTCACTTGGGTTGCCTTCAATTTTCACACAGTATCGATCCATATCGTCTTGATAGATTTGAGCACCTTGCTCATTCTCATAGCGGTATTGCAAAGACAAAAGTTTTTGGGTTGGTGTAGGATGAGATGGTCCCGCTCCCATTTTGGGCTCTTCTTTAAAGCTCCCACTTTTGGATCCCTTAGCCATATAGTGATATGATCTCTCTGAGGAAGTGTCAAAAGACTCTCTTTCGAGATTGTCTCTAAGGTGCGTATGTCCCTTGGTTGACACTACCCTCGATGGAAATATGTCTCGCTCGGTCTCTAATTCTTGGGCTTCTACTTTGATAAAGTTTGCCTGACCGCAAATACATCAAGAAAACAAAGCTTACAAAACCCTGACGTGCTACCTTTTATGGTGCATTCAGTCCCTTGACCAAAGACAACTCCATGCAACTCTGATCCGTTGAACTTGTATAAAATTCACTTGGTGGCTATAGCCTTACAACCATTGGGTTAGTCAAAGTCTACAGAAATTAGAGTTCTATCAAACTTTTGACACAACTCCTATCTTTGTTTGCAATGTGCACAATACAATTCCAAATTGAATTTTGAAAAGGCCATTGTGCTCACCAGGACTAGGCTACCTTTGGTATTAATCTAAGATGTTTTTGTGTCAAGGGGTCATGGATGGAGATCCTTGTATCCCATGATAGAATTGCTTGAATTTTGATACCGCATTATCTTGACAATTTTTAGTTGACTTTTAGATGATTTGATGACCTTTAGCTCCCCCAAAAGTCAATTAATCAGTCTATTTTGTAGATTTTTGTCTTCATTGTCTTTGGCTTGTTTTGAGCTTCCTTTGAATGTTTTTTGCTATGATTAATTCGGGAAAAAATGTTTATTTTGGTCACTGCTACAAATTTGGGACTGTAACTTCACAAATTTGTGAAGTTACAGTCCCAACATCTATGAGGAAGTCGTGGATCGTGATCCATGTTCCTCCATGTCTAGAACCAAGTTCCTCCATGTTCCTCCATGTTCCTCCAAGTCGTGGATCGTGATCCATGTTCCTCCATGTCTAGAACCAAAACTTGGTAAGATGATTACTTGAAGTATGTGGGGTTCACCTATTCAACTCTTTTTGGATTTGAATCCCTTTTGCCTTGACAAAGGTCAAATTTTATTTCTGCTTGAGGTTTTTGACTTACAACTTGTTTTTGGGTGTTTTGACAAACTTTTTGTGGTTTTTTGTTTATGAAGATCTTCACAACAGTTGTTCCAAATGGTATTAGCTTGTCATTGGTCAAATCTCAGTGTCAAGTGCCCGTTAGGTGCCTCACGGGGTCATGGATTGCGATTCATGTTCCACTCCATGTGGACACGAAATTTTGTTAGCTGTATATCCAGACCATGTATAAGTCAAATTTTCAATTATTTTTGAAAGTCTATTTCTAAGGTTCTTTGTGTTTTTGCTCAATTTCTTGGATTCGGTTGAGTTTTTGTGTTGAGTGTCAACTTCTCCACCAAAAGTGTATAGCTAGAGATTTGGAATCACCTTGGACCTAATGGTATCAGCTCCTACCAATATGTTACAGGGAGTCATGGATCACGATCCATGTTCCTAAACCAATCTGCATGAAACTTTTTAGATTCACTCTCTGTGATTTGGTTATGCCTTTTTTGAATTTCTTTTTGAGTTTTGATCAACTTTGGATTTTTGACTATCAATTTTTCAGTATTTTAGAGTTTATGGTCATTTTGTTGAAAATATGGTTTTTACTCTTTTCTTCTTTGATCATTCAATCCAGTTTCTATGGTAATAGTTTCTACTTACCCTACTCCCAAGTACTGAAATGAAACTTGAAAAAAAAAAAGATAAAATGATACAAATTGAAGTCAAAACAAAAAAACGGTACAACACTCTGAAAGTAATGAGGAAATTGGAGAACGAAATACTTTTGGCTATCTCACTCACAACCCTCTTTACCTCTTGAGAATAGGTCTAGCAAGCCGTTGACTTCTAGACTCTACCAAGCACTGAACCACGTGTCTAGCTGCCTGACTGCTAATGTGTAAATGAAGTGAAAATCAAAATCAAAGTTTCTAAGTAAAAGCTACGACTTGGTCACCTACCACCTAAGGATCACTATCCCCAACAACGATGCCAATGTTAGCGGATCACCACGATGCATGTCTATATCATACCTTTTTGGCACTAGTACAATGTTAATACTCAAGGAAGCGACTCAGCTGGGGCACAGAGACTCTTTGAGGATGTCAACCTCAAGAAGAGTACCTACAAAATAACACTATCTCTAGCACATTCAAATCTATCGCTCTCAGATATGGCAATCTGCCTATGTTCTATGTCACCGCACTCAATCATAAACCTATTTCGATACTCAAATGGGATCCAAATGCTACAAAACTTTAGAATGATGTCCAAGACACTTAGGGCACTAACCTACAAAATTTCTATCATGAGGAGGTACCAAAATCACTATCCATCATGACTAAGGTCTTGGAAATTGCAATAGAACATACCAAAAAGGTCACCCTAGGGTTTAAGAACACTCTCCTATGATCCGAATGTCCAAAAACAGTCACATGAACACATAAGAGTAGAAGCATGTTAACGTGTCACTGAATATGTTGTCCCAGAAAGTGCTAGTTACTTTTGCTTATTAGAATATACTGAAAATGGATGGGCAAGTCCTTTGAATTTCAAATGTTCCATTAAAAATTATTTTTCTTCCTCATGTGCTTTTGTTTTCAATTAGTGAAGACGATGTGGGGAGTCTTTTCTCTCTCTCTCTCTCTCTCTCTCTCTCTCTCTCTCTCTCTCTCTCTCTCTCTCTCTCTCTCTCTCTTCTCCCCCCCCCCCCCCCTCTCTCGTTCATTCCTTGCGCCGGGCATCCTGCCTCAGAGATGAGTTATCAAAGCTGAGCTCTTTCTCTTGTCCAACACAGACCTACAAAAATGGAGAACCAGCACAGCCAACATTATTGCCACTAGCTCCAATGCTGGAAATGGAGCTGTACTGTAATGTGATGGTAAGCAAATCTTATGTGTATCCCACCCACTCCAAATGAAGTCATTGGTTTTGTTGGTCACATCTACAGTTTTGTGAGGGCATTTTTTCATAGTATGTGTGTATTACAGCATCAAGTGTTGATAGCTATATATTTAAGTGATTTTAAGTAAGTAACATATTATGCACGTCTACAGTTCTCAGAAAAAAGCAGAAGACAGCCACTACATGCAATGAATTACAACTCCCAAGATCCAGCTCTTTCTGTAATCAAGGAATATGAGAGAGTAAGAAATAGGAAACAACGGGAGCAGAAACAAATGAAATTTGAGCGAGAACATCATGCCCTCAATGATGAGGAGAAAAATAAAATCTCCTCAAGATTGTGAGAGCTTTCAAGAGTAGGACTGAAGGTTTCAGTGCAAAAGAAAAGTGGGAAAATCTCGAATCTTGTTGCTCAACATTCGCATGTTCGGGAAATCCATGATGAGTCTTCCAGGGAGGAGGCTGCTGTACAGACCACAATTGTCTCCAATGTCCGCAACACACTGGCTACTATCAAGTAGCCAGGTTCCAATGAGGAGTTGTTTTTGAAGAATTCAGCATTGCAGATGATGTTGAATTCAAAGAAAAACATGCCTATTGCAAAAATTGTTAGGGTCCTAAATGTCAATCATTGCACCTTGCACAAGGCGAGATCACAACAAGCGAAGCCTTATGTTGTCGAATGTTTTCATTGGTTGCATGTCACAAGCAACACCATCATAGCCCTACCACAAATGAAATTAAGGAATTGGTCTACACATTTTCGAAAGTGGAGACTCACGTTTCACCGAATAAGAAGGATGTTTGTCAAAAGAGGATGGGGAGGAAAAGGTGCATAGAACACCCTGTGCACCTCCTAGATGAGCCTCAGGTGATCAATCAAATACTTGTACCATAACTTATGCATTTCATGCATTCCATCTCTAGTGCATAATAACTTGTATATGCTGATCGATAGCTACTGAATTGTAGACTTTTGCTAGTTAGCATATGGACTGTGCTAGGTAGCATATTGATTGTGCTAGTTATCATGTATTGGGTTCTAAATAGCATACAAAGCTAGTTGGTTAACACAATATGTATGGTAATTAACATACTTGGTATGCTAGTTAGCATACCTAGTATGTTAGTTACATCCTAGTATGCTCAATTGCATGATAAGTACGCTGTCTAACACAAAGTGATTATGCTAGTTAGCATATGGAGTTTGCTAGGTAGCATATGGAGTATACTAGTTAGCAGGCCTTGAGTTCTAAATAGTATATAGAGTTAGTTGGTCAACACAAAAGGTATGCAAGTTAACACCACTTATGCTAGTTAACACCTAGTATGCTCACTAGCATGATGGGTATGCTATTTAAGACAAGGGTTATGCTAGTTAAAACTAGCAGCTGGGCTGGGTATGCTAGTTATCATATGGAGTATGTTGGTTAGCATATGGAGTATGCTAGTTAGCATGCCTTGTGTTCTACTTGGCATACAAAGTTAGCTAGTCACCACAAGATGTATGCTAATTAACATCATTTATGCCAAGTTAGCACCTAGGATGCTCAATAGCATGATGGGTGTCCTAATGCGTATACTAGTTAGCATAGTGAGTATGATAGCTAGCATATGGAGTATGCTAGTTAGCATATAGACTATGCTAGTTAGCAGATGGGCTGTGCTAGTTAGCATATGGACTATGCTAGTTAGCATATGGACAACTCTAGTTAGCATATGGACTATACTAGTTAGCATATGGAGTATGCTAGTTAGCATGCCTTGGGTCCTAAATAGCATACAGAGCTAGTTGGTTAACACAATATGTATGCTAATTAACATACCCGATATATTAGTTAACATACCTAGTATGCTAGTTACATACCTAGTATGCTCAATTTCATGATAAGTATGTTGTCTACCAGAAAGTGATTATGCTAGTTAGCACATGAATTTTGCTAGGTAGCATATGGAGTATGCTAGTTACCAGGCCTTGAGTTCTAAATAGCATACATAGTTACTTGGTCAACACAAAAAGTATGCAAGTTAACACCACTTATGCTAGTTAACAACTAGTATGCTCACTAGCATGATGGGTATTCTATTTAAGACAAGGGTTATGCTAGTTAGAACTAGCAGTTGAGCTGGGTATGCTAGTTAGCATGCCTTGTGTTCTACCTAGCATATAGAGTTAGCTAGTCATCACACGATGTATGCTAATTAACATAAGTTTTTCTAGTTAACACCTAGTATGCTCAACAACATGATGGGTGTCCTAATGAGTATGCTAGTTAGCATATGGTCTGTGCTAGTTAGCATGCCTTGTGCTCTACCTCACATACATAGTTACCTGGTAAGCACAAGATATATGCTAACTAACACTCTTTATGCTAGTTAACATACGTTGTTGCATGCACATTAGGACGTTGATTGTGATATTTAACACTATGATTTGTTTTCATGAAAATGCTGGATGTACTAGTTAGCAATCTGAATACTGATCATCATTTGGATGTTGCAGGTTGATTTCTTTTGTAGATTCAAGGAAAAACATCCAGATTGCAAGATTGGCACGAGAATGTTTGAGATGTTGAAGCCATTCTTTTGTAGGTGGCTGAAGGATAGATACACATGCTATTGTGAATACCATGTGCAAATGTCCCTTTTGAAGGACAATCTGAACCACATGTGCTCTCATGCTTTTGGGATGCATAGAGCAGGTTGTGACTGTATATGCAGTATTTGTGCCCCAAGTGAGAACATTAGCAAGGGTTGCTTGGCTTCACATCACACGTTCAAAGGCATCACACATATGTGGGAGTCTGTTCTCTATCCAAAGGTAGTTTTCCATACAAGGGAATGCTTGATGGGAGAGTGTTTGACATGTGGAGTGAATAGGTTGGAATTAGGCTGCTTTGAGACAACAAAGCCAGGTAATAGTATTAATATGAAAGTATTTGCATATGTACAATCTCAAGACAAACAGGGAAATAGTAACAAAAGAAAAGATCTTTTGCACAAAGAAATGCAGTGTTGGGAGTTTCTTCAACTCTTGAAGACCAAGTTGGAGCTCTTTATCACTCAAAACTATGTGGCTTGATGGAAAGTACAACAATTCAAGGATTTCCTTATTTGGTTTTTGGATGATGTAGTCATGTCAGTTGTTGATTTTGCAGAGAATTATGCCTTCAAGGAACAAAATGAGATTCAGTCAATGCATTGGCACTCTATTCAAGTAACCAATTTTGTACACATAACGTACTACCGCAGGGCAAGGGAGGTAGTCAAAACCATCCACTTCTTCATATTAGATGACAAGGTGCATGGCATGTTGTCGAGAAATTTGCGGTCTTGCAAGGAAAGCACCGGGCTTATGGCTGTGAGAGTTTGTGAGAGAACTCAACAAAAACTATATGAAGGAGTTAAACCATAGATGCCATGAAGACTAGGGTTTGGAAAGAAGTGCAATCAAAGAAGACTCACTCTTTCTCTCTTGCACTCACACACACAAAGAAAGAACACAAAAGAGAATGTCAAAACAATACGAAAATGAAAACATCAAGGCTATGGTCATATCGTATCATGGGTAATATGAAAGGGTTAACAGATGAGTTGATGTCATTCAATCTTGGCTGGCCAAATAGGCTACGAATTGTTCTTTGGAATTGTAGTTTTGTGCTTACCATAATATATATATTTTGTCTAGTGATTGGGATTAATTGTGTGTACAAATCCTCTTGGTTCATAGCAAGATAACTACGCTTACGTCAAAAGAAAACTTATAGTCTATGAGAGGTAGTATGATGGGATCCGGAGATAGAAGTATTTCATTAAGCCTTTCTGGGCCAAAGAGAAACACTATACGTTGTTGAAAGTGTATTTTACGGCTAATCCATATGTTAATTCTAATAGATCGTACAGAGTGAAAGAGATAGAAATGATCATCATGTGGGTTATTCATCTAGGATAGTATGTGAGAAATGTAGATATGAGAGAAGTGAAGAGATGAGAAGTTTCCCTCCCAAGCCCTATTCTTGCCCGTAGGCAATAAGGATACTGTGGGGAGAGATGTACCTATAGAAAAGAGAACCTAGAATTTGCAGAGAGGATGAATTACTAAGAATGAGAGAGATAGGTTTGCTTAAGGAGATGAGATTAGATACATATATATATGTTGGATTAGAGATGAAAAAGAAAACAACAAGAAATCAAGAAAACATCAATGTAGAACACATCTTACTTGACAAACCCTTCGGCACCATTATTGATGGAGAGAGAAGAAGAGTGGATAATTCCACTTTGATTGATACACCAAGTACAACACCTTCTTTGATTAGAGTTGATCTTACAAGGATAGCGTACAAGAATGGCTAGTCTTCCTCTAGGAGAAAGTGTAGGCTTGGGCTTATGTTAATGGGGCTAAGTACAATTAGGCATTACTACTCACTCCCTCAAGAATTCCTCTCATCAATGGCTTGAATGCTTGAGTTCCTTTCAAGGAAGAAGAGGTCCCATTTTATAGGTGAAGGGAACCCCCAAGGGTTTACACAAGAAGAGAGGAGCCAGTGTGAATAAGCAGACTACAGCCAGTACACACGTTGCTTGTTGTCCCATCGTGTACCCCTCCTATACACGATGAAGGAGCCTTGTATCATCCTACTTATATGCATGAGCAGCTGAGTTTGACTATCGCGGGCATGCACTTTTGCTTCCTGTACCTCCACATTAATCTACAAACCAATCAAAATAGAGGCATGGTAAGTACATAGGATATTTGTGCACATATTCAAAACTTAAGGTTCAATCACAAAAATCATCGGTACTTACACGAAGATAGGTTATGTCAATATCAACAGCAGTGGGGATGTCCTCACTGTGAGGAAACCCCAAACCATCTAGTGTCTCTTTTAGTGTCTCGATCTTTACCTTGAGCTCTATTTCTCTCCTTGCATCCACACTGTCAGTGAGGCCTAAACACCGCAATTCATTCTCAGCATCATGAAGCTTCTATCTCATAGCAAGTACTATAGGGTTGACCATATCATGGCTTGCTTTCAGAACCCTCATAGCTTCAAGCTCCTGACCGGCATTCTTGAGCTGTTGTTTAGCATCTTACAGTCGATTTCTAAGATGGTCACTTGCACTCATGATGTGTTGCAAATCAGAGAGCCTGAAATATGACAAGCTTGCTGTCACTTTATGAGAGATGTTAATAGAGAGGGGTATTTCCCTAGCAGTAGAAACAACGTTCGGAGCTGCTTGTCCAGTGCAATTGTCCTTTGTTTCCATGGATCCCTCCTCTGTTTTTTGACTTGAGGGTTGGGTATTACGCACCCTCCACTTTTCAACATGGGCATCGTAGTATCCTTTTTCTCGAAGGTCCTACAAATGCTGGAGGACAAACTCAACCCAATTGAACTACATGATTGAGCCACTTGCAATTTCCACTGGACTGAATTGTTTTACAAAACCCTTTGCATAAGCCAAAGTAATTTCCATGTTGGCGGGGGCCTTCTGGTACACCCTGTAGTGCAGCTGAAGTACTTGGTCGTACATGTCGCTACAAATGCTACTGCATTTGAAGCAATATTTTCTGTGATCCTTTGCCTCTCTTAATACATTAAGCCACTCCAAATCTTTAATCTGCTCCCACTTCACCAATTTGGGATCAACACCGTCCATGGAGAGTCCATGGACAACATTAAACTCTTCTGCTCTTACACAAAACTTTTCCTGCAGTGGGATGTTCAGCTTGGGAGCTTTCCATCGGCCTACACACCACATAGAATTATAAGATTAAAACCTTACGGAACCCCACTAGAATAGGGATGTGAAGTAATTTCTACACAGGCAATTGTGCGGGCTCTCCTTAGATGCAATCATCTAAGCATGCACCTTGAATGCCTAAGGCAATGCACAAGCACCTGATCAGTGTGAGAGAATCCACAACTAGATTGCAGCCAGGGGCTACTGCAAAAACAAGAATATAAGATGAATGCATGTGAAGTAATTTCTACACAGGCAATTGTGCGGGCTTTCCTTAGATGCAATCATATAAGCATGCACCTTGAATGCCTAAGGCAATGCACAAGCACCTAATCAGTGTGAGAGAATCCACAACTAGATTGTAGCCAGGGGCTACTGCAAAAACAAGCATATAAGCTGAATGCATAGTCCTTTGTGTTGATTGCAGCATATGCTTAGCAACACAATTTTCTCATGGGTGAGAGGATTCCCTAACAGATTTGTAGTCGGGGAATGCTAGACAAATGTGTCATGCTTTTCTTGATTTACAACTTCCAAATGTGGCTCCTCATTGAAGAGAGAGAGAGAGAGAGAGAGAGAGAGAGAGAGAGAGAGAGAGAGAGAGAGAGAAAGTACATGAACCCTGCTTCCCCTTTCCTACATGCATGGACTTTGACATTGGGGATCCTTGGGAATTAGAAGCCTTCAATCTTTTGCAGGGCGGAGGAGAAGCAACAAAACCTTTGCCCCTCGACTTCCTTCTTGGTGGAATACTGTCAAGATTCTTGTCGAAGGTGGTTGGCTCTAGTGGTGAGCTATCCTCCACTTGGGTTGATTGTTGGCCTCTGACTACAGACCTGCTTGCAGCTCGCAATCGCTTTCCTCCCTCTCTTTGACCTATGGCCCCTGCGCCGTGCTTCCCTCCATGCTTCATGACTACTAATTCAACGTAACAGCTGAGCTTAACTATTAAAGATTTTAAAATATTACGATTCATTTTTCTGAAGTCCAAGTATACACTTTGTATAGTTCATGATGGTGGCCCACACACTTGAAAAAACATGACTATCCTATCCATGTGTTATGCTTACAAGATGTGCTTGTTGGCATATGTTAACTAGCACAAAAAGCACGACACATTAACATGCTTTCACCCATAAAAGCTTTGTAAACCACAAAGTTTGGCTTAAGGGGGCATATGTTAGGGTACGCCTAACTTGTGGCACCACTATGGGAAAGCCCTCTAGCCACCTAGGAAATGATAATTGATGACTGGTCCAATAGCAACAGGATGAAACCCATCCAGCCAATGATTGTAAAGCACCAAGCCTATATAGAGGCCACTTTCTAATCAAACAATTGCACTTTTGACTCTTATCGTTGTGTCTATACTTTCGGCATAAGCTAATCCTAATCACCATATCTCTAACCCTAACCCTAACACCATGGTTAAGTTAAAGCTTCACCCTCCATAGCGTAATGCTCAGGGATTTAATATTTACGTAATTACGATAAATTTTGTGTGATCACAAGGTCTTATTGACACATTTACATGATTACACTAAACATGATCACAAAGAATCCGGTTAAGGGCAACCTGCAAACCCACTAAATTCCCGTCGGGCTTTTTCATTTTCCCTGCGGGCCCGCCGAGAATACTAAAAAGCCCGGCGGGCTCGCAGAATTATATATATGCGGGCCCGATCGGGCCTGTTGGGTGTTATTTCTTGATTTCATCTTGGGGAGAGAGAGAGAGAGAGAGAGAGAGAGAGAGAGAGAGAGAGAGAGAGAGAGAGAGAGAGAGAGAGAGAGAGAGAGAGAGAGAGAGATCGTCAACCACCTTTGCAGGTACGTCGAGAGGAGAGAGGAGAGAGGGAGAGAGGGGGTTGTGTGGGAGCGTGCTCTGCATCGCAGTGCACGGCAGTAGCGGAGTACCTGACCACACGATCCGGGTATGTGTTGGGTGTGTGTATGTATGCATTGTGTGGTAGCGTACCTTTTGTTGTATTGCACAACAATGATAGGTACCTTACCACAGAATGGGAGTGTGTGTGTGTGTGTGTGTGTGTGTGTAAGCTGTCCTACGGAATAGTGCTTATCATGAGGGCATCACCTCAGTGATGCGGGGAAGATGGTGTCCTTGTGGTAAGTATTGGCTTATTGTTTGGGTACTACATCGGTAACATGGTGAATCTAGTATCCGTATGGTAAGTCAACTTCCCTTCCCCTTACCCAAAAAACATATGAGTATCAGTCGGTAATGCGGCTATATGATGTTCGTATGCAAGTCATTATTTCTCCTTAGATTCAGGTGGCACTCGATCGGTAACGCGGCTAATAGAGTGTCGTTTGTTAGAAGCATCTGTTTTTGCATAAATATGGCATTCAAGTCGTTAACCCGGCCGTACGAACATCATATAATTTGTATGCGGATGTGCACTTAATTTTTTAAGTATTAAGAATATAAAATACTTGGTCGGTAATGCGGCTCTGAAGAGTATTTCATATACAAATGTATGAATTGTTTGATTTTGTTGTTTTTAGCTATCCATATAAAATTATATACTAGCTAATCATATTCAAAAGAATACTTTATTCATCAACCATCGCTATTTTAAATGCTCCACTTATATAAATTATATGCAAAAAAGCATTTGCTTACAAATTGCATGTTAAATATTCTTTTTTATCTTTTTAAAGACCTCAAGCATTATCGCTATTTTTAATGCTTCATTTACATAAATTCTCTGTAAAAAAAGAATTTGCACACAATTTACATGTTAAATATTCTTTTGTATCTTTTTAAAGAGCATCAATTATCATCGCTTTTTCGATTGCTACATTTACATAAATTCTATGTAAAAAAGTGTGTGAACACAATTTGCTAGTCCAATTTGTATACTTCCAATGTTTTAAATATTTTTGAAGTTTTTAAGTCGGTGTGTGCTTTGTTTGAACTAGTATGTGCGCACGGAGAAAAATATAAGTTAAAAGTTCAATATATGTTGAAATGTGCCAGACTGTTAACATGTATTGTTTGATTTGAATTAAGTTCTTATAAACCACTTGTTTGATCTACATTTTACACGTGTAACAGATTGCAATTTTAAGTGAAGATTGTTTTCAATTTTTATCAATATTTCCTTGCACATTTCTTAAAGTCTTCAAGTGGTGGTTAAGGGTTTGCCTGAAATAGTGTGGAAGTGTTAGTATCATTCGCAACTATGAATTTGTATTTGATATGATGTTTTTTATTGTCTAGTGCAAATATGACGCGAGATCAAAAGAAAAGTCTTATGCATGCCATTCGTAAAGAATATATTTTGGCAATCTCATCATGTGCAGATGATCGCATACAACAGATTAATGAAAAGCGATGTCTTCATCAAAGACCTCACTAGCGCTATATGGGAGAACACAGAGTGAAGGCTGCGAGTTGAAGGCCAATACGAGTTGTTGATTCCAGCAGGGATTCGAGAATTTGACCCCCACCACAAGGTCAAGACAGTGTTGGGCAATATGAAAGTATGTTGCAGAGACTTAAAGCAAGATATCTCGCCTGCCTGCGACATGTCAAAATTAGAGCTCTGGGATAAATTCTGGGAAGAACGAAAGGTAAAGATGAAGCGTGTGAAAGCGTAGGTCTAAGCAGCCTTACCCAAGAGATTGAAGATGGTCCAAGATGCGCAAGTAGCTTTGGGAGGTCGATCCGATGCTAGCGGCACCGGCACAATCATGTGCACGACTTTGAATGCAAAGTGCTCTTATCTTGTCGGCATCCCTCACAAAGGCTTGGTAGAAAGTATGAGGATTGGAGCAGGCTCCTTTGGTGTGTGCACATTGTACACCATCAAAGGAATCTTTTTTTTTATTGACCACATTACATATGTGGGAAAATGTTACAAAGGAGGGAGTCAGGTAAATTTGATAGCTTTTAGACAAAGCAAGGAATGCAAATGCTTCACCCCTCCATTGTAAGGTGCATTGGCTTTACTACCGAACCTCCTTGGTTCACAATATTCCCATACTACAATGGATTTAACGTGGGCGACATGATGTGCCGCTTACCATTTGCTCACGGATTGTTCAGACATCACATGCACAGGCTACAACACGGCTTGAGGTCATTGCCTGTAGCAAATCTTCCTGTACAAGAGATAGACATGGTGCGGATCAAAGCAGTGACGAGCAGATGCCATCTGTTTGTCACACCTTAATTGACGGCGTTGCAGTTGTCCACTCGGCCAATATAGTGCACAGTGACTTGCACCCGTTCAACATAATGTTGGACTTTAATCGCACCAATAAACCCCACGTGGGCATCATTGATTGGGGTATGATGCTTAGAATACCAACTAAGCGCACAACAATTAATTATCTACATCCAAGCATACAGTCGGACTCTACAGTTTTAGAAGCACAGAGAGCAGGGAATGCCGAGATGGCTAAGCAACCGTGGATTCCTCTCGAACTATACGATCCACGGTGCACAGATGCATACACAAAGCGAGCTACATTTATGCATTGGGCTATCTATTTGACATGCTGGCAGATTTTTGGAGTGCAGCCAGAAAAGTTTATTTTCCAAAAGAAGTTTTCACCACCCGGACGAAGATGTTATGAGGGCTATTTGGATTAAAGTAGATTATTGGATGAAGTTAAAAGAGCGGGAACAAAGAAGAAATGATTCTGACGTGTTGATATTTTTCAAAGAACATTTAAAGACAGACCCTAACCCTGTCCAACGTCCCCTTGTTGAACTTGCATCATCATTTTATCCCATTTGAACATTTCTATGATATATATATGTCTTGTCTAGGGTATTCTACTTTTTATTGAAGTGTATTATCTGGTTTGAAGTGGTTCACCTAGTTGAGTTAATTATCTTTATTCATTTCAAATTTGTCGTTGAGTGTCAGTATTTCAAATTTGCCTTGTGGTTCAATTAGTCACATTTATTGTGGTTTGATTTAGTGGATTTTGACGTCTTTTATAGTGAATGAGAAGTTGCTATCTTGTGCATCTGTGAGACTGTTGAATCGCGAGAATATATATTTGCCAATGATATTGAATATTTGTCTATCTGTTGATTACAGCTCTAAGAGAAATGGCCAATGAAGAACAAGATATTGGCACCCAATTACTGCCCGATGATCAACAACGAGCGGTTGTTAATACATTCTAGTGCATGAAGTCTCTAGCACACAGTATGTCGGCTCAACAAGCGATACATACTGCTCAACGACTCTCAAAATGGGCAAATGCAAACCACATGCAATGAAAAGAGATCAATAAAGAACTGACAAAGAACATGATCAAGACAATATGGCCATGTGAGGATGCAGAGATCAAGAAAGGAAGGTGGAAGGTTTCGAAGTGCTAACATGATGCGATCAAAGAAAATACTGAGAGGATTTATTTGGAAGTTTATGGCCATCCCATGCACAATGTAGATTGTGTGCTATATTTTGCAAAAATGTTATATGTTCACTTTGTGCAACAACGACCAGTAGACTTCTCGTCAAAGGAGACAACTGTTGTCACTCGTGATTTAAGGGAGAGTTGTGTCACTTTCACCCGAGATGAGCTGGCATTGATAGTGGAAGGCATTGCCTACAATTAAAGAGAGAGAAGTATATTTACACGACACAGTTGGCAGAGAAAGATGCAAAAATAATACGGCTTTCTATAGCCACCCAGACACCCCAACCCTCACAAGTCCGGATGGAGAAAAGCATTCACCGCTTAATCCAGGACGTTCAAAATTTGACACAAGGAGTGAATCCAACACCTGTACAAGGGACACACATCAGCCACCTTGTCATGCATCTAGATTTGGTCCCCTTGTCTACTTTAGATGCATCCTCATCTTCCCAATGTCCAATATGCTACAAGAAGTTTGATGGATGGAGTGGATATTATACATTGACATGTGGTCATTATTATCATTTTGTTTGTCTTATTCGTTTCATGCAAAATAGTAGTCGATGCGCAATCTGTTCACAAGATATTCCACAAGGAATATATATTATGTTTGGCATGGAAAACGAGTATAAGTTCAAGAAAGCCAGCCAAGATACCCCTAACACAATTAGAAATTTGTTTGATGAGCAAGATGGTGCTTCGGAGCAACACAATTGAGATCAACAAACTATGTACAATCCCAAATATGAAGCAATGTAATTACTCAAAACACATTTGAATACAAGGTCTTTTACAATTGTTTTTGACATTTACTCGTTCTATGCTCAAGCTATATTGAATCTATTGAGTTGTTATCTGGTTCTAAGTCTGAGTATTGTGGTTCTCCTTATAATTCAACCTCCACATTTATTATCAAATTCTCTTCTATTTCATTTATAGTGCATGGAGATACACCAACATTGAAATCTTCTTCATCTTCGTTTTGACGATCATACAACCGGATTGCCATTTCCTCCTCGTAGCCATCACTTTCAATGTGATTCAATATATTTTCGTTGCAAAACATATACACTAATTTTCTGCTCTGTCTGCTAATAGTCTTTTGCGAATAGTGATGTGAACATACTTGTACATACTCCAGTTTCTCTCTGAACTTGAGTTTGTTGCACATTGTGCCAGTACTTTCATTGCAATGGGACGTAAGATAGAGTAATGCTCTCCACCATTCATCATCCACCACTTCCATGCAGGTTGCTCTTTTGCCATTACCTGTACAAAATCATTCGCAATAGAACCTTCTTTTAATCTAAATGCACTCATTTCTTTGATGCAATCAATTCGATCCTGAATGTTGGAGTAGAACGTGTTGATCACGTGATATAAATCACTTACCACCTCTGTATTGGCGATCATATCTAAATAACAATACTCTGGATCGAGCATGTAAGCAACGCTATGGAGTGGACTATCACTACAAGCTATGCTTAACATTAGCGACGCTCATACTGCGATGCTTAAACATGAAAATGCACGGCGTTGCTATATGCGTCGCTATGTTACAGGTAACATTGCGACGCTCATAGCGACGCATATAGCGACGCCGACAGGGCTAAAAAATAACCAAGAGCGTCCGAAAACTCAGATCTCAGATCTGAGTTTTCGACGCGCGCTCAAGCAAGCAAGGTAACGCTCTCCCTCCCTCTCTCTCTTTCTTCTCCACACACACACACACACACACACACACACGAGGAGAGGAAGGAGAGCCAGGTATGCTTCTTCCCTCTCCTCACTCTCATGTTCCCTTCCCCTCTTTCTCTCTCTCTCTCTTTCTCACACACACACACACACACACAAGGAGAGGAAGGAGAGCCAGTTATTCTCCTTCCCTCTCCTCACTCTCATGGTCCCTTTCCCTCTTTCTCTCTCCCTCTCTTTCACACACACACACACACACACACACACATTGTGTTTTTGAGAGAGAGAGAGAGAGAGAGAGAGAGAGAGAGAGAGAGAGCACAAGCATAAACAAAAAACGCACACACATGCATACACAAAGAAAGCACACACACATTGAGAGAGGAAAAGAGAGAGAGCATGCATAAACCAAAAATGCGCACACACACATGTATAATCAAAGAAAGCACACACACATTGAGAGAGGAAAAGAGAGAGAGAGAGCATGCATAAACCAAAAAAATGCACACATACATGAACAATAAAAAAATGCACACACATTGAGAGAGGAAAAGAGAGAGAGATATATATATATATAAAACAAAGAGAGAGAGAGAGAGAGAGAGAGAGAGAGAGAGAGAGAGAGAGAGAGAGAGAGAAGAAGAAGAAGAAGAAGAGAGTCTTAACATCGTAGGAAAGTATCCCAAGAGACCTTAAAGATCTAGTCGATAGGAGTTGAACTCAAGACATGTTATTCATAAGAGAAATGGCATAACCAATCTATCACACTTCGGTGATAGAAAAGTTATACCATTTTTCTGCTTTTTTTATTGGCGTGCACACACACCCAAAAAGAAGAGAGTTTAATTTAACGTCGTAGGAAACTAATTAAAGAGACCTAAAAATCTAGCAGACGAGGAGTTGAAACCAAGACTTGTTATTCAAGAGGAAAATGGCATAACCAATCTACCACACTTGGGTGATAGAAAGGTTATACCATTTTTCTCTTTTTATTGCCACACGCACACCCACACACACACAAGAAGAAGAGAGTTTTAACGTCGTAGGAAACTATCCCAAAAGACGTTAAAGATTAGGTTAGATGTAGACTTTCGTTAAATTAGATTTAGGTTTATTTAAGTTAAATTAGATTAGATTTAGGTTTATTTTTAGTTAGATTTACGTTTATTTACGTTAGATTTAGATTTATGTTATTTTAGATTAGATTTAGGTTTATTAATTTAGGTTTATGGTTGTTATATTAAATTAGATTTAGGTTATTTAATTAAGGTTAGGAGAAATGGAGAGGGAAATCGTTTAAGATAACGTTAGAAGAAATGGCGAGAAAATTTCCTGCGCTCACAGCCTCGACAGTCCATGCGGACTAGCAATTCCACCTGCATGTTCGACTGCTGCTACCATACAATAAGCCGTCGTACTGTTCAGCTAATGGAAGAGCAAATTGAGCATACACAGAAATTAGTGATGCAAGATGACGATTTCAAGGGTCACACACACACATACACACACCACGCACATCCCGTCAAATCTAGAATAAGAATTAAGTGCCTTGAGCAGACATCAGCTACATTGCAAGAATGACGTACGTGCATGCTACAAACAAAGATCACTATGAAAAGATATTAAGATGCTGTGAAATGCTACAGCTAGAGAAGAGGCAAAGGGGTTTTGTCCACTACATACAGTATCATGTAGACGTGGGTGTGTAGATTTCTTGTACCCACAAATATAGGCATTGATCAATAAAGACGAGATTATAACCCGGTGGTTCTGATCTCCGTGCACCTCTAGACCGAGGTGTGCGGGGATTGGATATGACTAGAGAATGTGAGGTAGTTTACAGTGTGAACAGAGAGAGAGAGAGAGAGAGAGAGAGAGAGAGAGAGAGAGAGAGAGAGAGAGAAGAGAGAGAGAGAGATAAAATATTCTAAATGTCAATAGAAGATTAAATTTGTTGTCCAGGTTATAAGATTTTTGCCCTCATTATGAGTAGTGACGAGGATGTGGGGCCGTCCAACTGAAACACCTATCTCTCAACAAGGATCTTATGTCCTTGTAACCATTGCAAGCATGCTGTGCGACGGACAAGACACGTTTCTTTGCAGCACGTTCGCGAATTTGGCGAGTTCCATCCATCTATTATAGATCGATTTGTTGCCAATTATAACTCGTCGGACTCTGACGTTGGCCAACAGGCAGCAATCTTGCAACTCAATAGACGTGTTCGCAGGCGCTTTGGTCAAGCAGCATATGTGAGGCCACAAGATGTAGCCTCTGACAGCTTGGGGGATGATCATCCAGACCACATTCCCAATGAGGCAATGTTTGAGCTCGAAATTGATGAAATGATTGAGATGATCATGGATTCAGAAAGGCTTGTCTATGATGATATGAAAAGTGAAGCCGATACGCCATTGTATAATGGAGCACGTGTGTCTAGATTGAAAGCGCTCCTGAGACAAAGTTTGGATGGAGTGACACTAGCATCACAGCGCTTTTCAGGTGATCTATTACAATTAGTTTACTTTAATAAAACTCTAAATGTATAATGATCTGATAGATTTTTACACAATTGTACCGTATTTTTATGTTGTGTAGATTGCTCAAAGAGCACATACTACCAGTTTTTTGATAATGTGATGCCAGATTCTCGAGAGGAAGCAAGAAAGATTTTGCGAAACTTGGGGATGGATTAAAATTCGATCCACGCTTGTCCTAATGACTTCATTCTTTTCAGAGGGGAATACATAGACATGGAGAAGTGTCCGAAATGTGATTCCGAAAGATATTGAGTAGATTTCCACGGAACAAAAATTCCGCAAAAGGTTTTGCAAAATTTTCCTCTGCTTCCTTGCATCAAGCATTTCTTCGAATGTAAGTCCATGGCCGCCCTAGCATCATGGCATGACGAGAATAAATCTTCGGATGGTGTGCTATGGATTCCTGCAGATTGTGAAGCCTGGAAACATATAGATGGAACATGGACGGATTTTGCTAGGGAAGCTCGAAATTTCCGCTTAGGCCTGGCTATGGATGGCGTAAATCCATTTGGTCAAAGATCAACATCTTACAGTGTATGGCCCGTTGTCATCGTCAACTACAACATTCCCCCGTGGTTGACTACGAAGAAGGGGCACCTATGGCTAAGCTTGATTGTGTCGGGGCGATATAAAGTGAAGAATATGGATGTGTATCTTCGTCCACTATTGGAAGAGCTACAACAATTGTGGATTGGCATAGAGGTGGTGGATATGAGCCGACACACAGGTCGACGGAATGCTTTGATTAGAGGCATTCTAATGTGGACCATGCATGACTATCCCGGACTAACAGAATGCTCAGGTGATCTATTTACACTCCTCACTCAGACACTGTGAATCTTGTTTTTTCTCAAGTTGATCTATTATCATGTGTATACATGCAGGGCTTCAAACAAGCGGATACAGAGCATGTGTCACATGTGGACCTAGACTGAATGCACGTAGGGCGCCCTCACTGAAGAAGCAAATCTACGAAGGTCATCAAGCGTATCTTCCAGAGAATCATGTGTTACACGACGGCTTTTTGGGAAGAGAGCCACTGAGGATGTCTACACAAGCATGGTTAGAGCAGAAGGAGATGTGTGATGACGGATTGCCCCCAGGGATGAAGAGACTATATCTATGGTACGAGTTACCATACTGGCCCCGACTCATGATCGATCACTTGCTTGATCCAATGCACATATTCAAGAATGTGGGTAATCTACTATGGGACCATCTGACCGGCAAGAAAGATACTTTGGGAGCCAGAGTTGACCTTAGAAATGTGGATCGTATGGAGCAATATTGGCCTCAAACAGCGTTCGATGGATCGATAAAACTCCCTAAAGCACCATGGATTTACATAGGAGCCCAAGAACGCAAAGTAAAAGAGACCATTCGATCTTTGCGGACTCCCACTGGCGTAATGCACTCGCTCCGAACGTGTTTTAGTAAAGAAGGAAAGCTTACCGGTTTGAAGTCACACGACTGGCATAAAATGTGTCAGGTATGTTCATAGTGGAGTATATCATAGTGAGAATTGTGTAACAAATTCGTGTGTGGACGTACTTTAATATCATTGTTGCACGTGTTTTGCAGTTTATTTTACCGGTTTCCATTGAGGGATGTCTGTCTCTTGACGTCTGTAACACAATCTACAAACTTGCGAAGTTGGTACAATGGATCTCACAAAAGGAGATCAACGTAGACTCCATACCATTCGCCAAACTAAACGCTGCGGAGGTTGTGTGTATGTTTGAGAAACATTTTCCTACTACCATGCTAACCATTCAGGTGCATCTTCTTGTTCACATAGTTGATGAGGTGGAAATAGCCGGCACAGTACATTCCAGATGTATGTTCTTTTTAGAACGTTTCATGAAAACGCTCAAGGGATATGTGCGTCAGAAGGCATGTCCGGAGGGTAGCATGGCAGAAGGTTGGCTGGTATCAGAGTCCCTAGTGTACATTGGAGAGTGGCTAGATGGATTTGATAAATCCCGAGACACGCTATGGCGAACCATAGATGATGAGCGCATATCTGGAATTGTCATGTGCAATCTCGGTGTTGAGAAGAAGATGACGGAAGATCTAGAGACTAAAATCAACCGCTTTTGCATGCTTCACAATCCAGTCATGCAGAAGTGGATCTCACAATATGAGGATGCAAAGCAAGAGCGACAAAGGGCAAGAATCAAGTGGAGACGGGGAAGACGACCACCGATGCACTATCCGCCGACGGGTCTGGAGAGCCTACCAACATTCATGAGCTTAAGATGGTTGCACAACCAATTGAAAAGCTCACAACAGTGCGGTGAAGAAGTGACTGAGGAAGAGTGGGAGTACCCTAGGGGTTGCGTGACCAAGGTAAGTTTGCAATGTACGACTAGTAACTTTCTAGATGTTTGAACGGCCACTCATAATCTTTGTTGGTTGTAGTATAAGTCATACACAACATCATGGTGTAAAGGTCGACATTTTAGGGTGGAACAGATCGACAAAAAACGTTTTACTCAAGATTGTGGAATCATGGCAAAATTTGAACAGTCTAGTCGACGACGGTCTTCTGATGCAGATCCTGTGGTGGCGGAACTCACTTACTTCGGCACGCTACAAGAGATTTTGAGGATCGATTATAGAGGATTTTTTGTCGACTTGTTCAACGTGCAATGGTTCAAGATAATCATGGAGGGTCTCAACGCTACTGTACGTAGAGGAGAGTCTGGTTTTCTTGAGGTGGATTCAACTAAGAAATGGACTAACCTAAGAGACACTTTCGTACTACCCGAGCATTGTGAACAAGTAAGTATGTAAATAGTTAACGTGTGTTTTAGAATTTATGTTCTTGGAAGCTCTCATGTAAGTTATGTGGCTGTGGCAGGTGATATTTCATCCCACAAAGTCTGCATCAAATGGTGGTACGTCATAGAGGTAGCCCCTCGTAGTGCACAGACATATGAAGGCTACCATGTGCCAATCATAGCGGCATCAATGTAGGAGATCGGAGAAGATGCCCAGTCAGAAGCGATGGAGGTGGTGCTAGACGAACATCAAGCTGCTACTCTCGAGTCTCTATGGGGTGCATGTAGAGGATCTACAAAATGAAACAGAGGACATCTGTTTAAACAGAGAGCTCTATACAGATATAGGAAGTTATGCTGAGCTATACGAGGATGAGAGAGAGATCTCTTAAAGCCGTAAATATTATATTTGAACAAGATGGCTCCGTTTTGTAAACTCAGAGTTTTGCACTTGCCTCTTTCATCACTCAAGTTGAATAGAAGAAGAACGCTTTCTGTTGCTGCTAGCCTTTGAACATTCCAAAGCTACATGCACATTCAATTTCTTGTACGATTCTCCGGCTCTTTAAGTATTTGCGTCATTGCGTCATTGTATTTATATGCGTCATTGCGTCATTGTATTTAATGGTCTTTGCGTCCACTCCAGGTACGTATGCTCTAGGCATGTTCTCATTAGCAGAGACAACGAGCACCTCCTCTCTCTCTCTCTCTCTCTCTCTCTCTCTCTCTCTCTCTCTCTCTATCTACTTGTCCATGTTTTCTACTCCATTCATTCAATATTAAGTTTAAATGTTCGTGTGTTTAATGCAGGTATGGATGATGACGAGTTTCTTTCTTCTTTGTCACCCCAGCAAAGACAGTGGTACGTGGAGTGTCATCGCTCTGGCGCACCATCGCGCATTCCTACTCCATCCGCATCTCCCTCTGTTTCGGAGTCCTGAGTGCGCTCCGAAGCTTTGGTGTCGACGAGACGATCTTCACACTCGTCTAGGCATCGGTGCTCTAGTGGTGGCAGTGGCGGTTGTTGTGGGGGTGGCGCCACTGATGCTTTGACACCGCCTCGTGTTTGACGAGGCTCTTTACCCTCCCCTTCTTTGCTCGTCCCGACACCAGGTTTTGCGCGGCTGAGTGCTGTTCCCCACAGCTACACACCACTAGCTACTCCTCCATGAGTCACTCCAGTGGACACTCCTCGCTTCGGGGCTCAAACTCTAGTGGAGACACCTGGCGTCCGTACCCCCGTTGACACGCCGCTAGAGACCCCTGTCGAGACACCCAGGTTCACGCGTCAGCGGAGAGAGGGCTTGCCTTACTCCGTCGACTTCAGTGGCGGAATCATCTTGGATGATGACGACAAGAAGGTGATTTCGCGCATGCGCGGTCTTTGCTCTCAGGTGTTTAGACACTACATACTAAACACCTGGAGTGAAGTACCGAATGAATTAAAAGACAGAGTCATCAGCATGCTTCATGACGAGTTTCCCGTTCCAACACGGGATGACCGCTTCAATGAAGATGTGATGAAGGTTCGAATGCGCGAATACTACAAGCATAAGCGTTCCGAAGTGCAAAAAGCAATCAAGCATGGATAGAACAGACCAGATTGGCTCGTCAAAGAAGATTGGAAGCATGCGAAGAAAGAAGCGCGCGAGAATCCCGACAAGTGGAAGCAACAAAAGGAGGCAGCCAAAGTGCGAGTAGAGGCAGGGAGCTCGCACCACTTAGGGAGCGGCGGGTGGGTATCATTTGAGGCCGATTTTGTAAGTGTTTTCGCATCTATGTTCGATAGTTTAGGGTTTATGGGATTTGAAATTCTAACATAATGGATTCTTTGTATGTTTTGACAGTGGTTGTTTACAGGACGTGATCCCACTCCGTACGAGCGTGAGTACGCAGGCAGGAAGGGATTAAACGCCCTTATAGACATCCTGACTTCTCGCGACGGCATGGTTAGTATTAGGGTTTATTATTTTCTATTTATTGTATTGTTTTATAAACGTCGCTCGCTATATGTTTATACTTACAATGGGCTATCTTATTGTTTTCTTTTGCAAAATCCGACAGATACACCGCTTGGACGCGATGAGACGTCTGATTAGACGACGTCAGTTTAGCCATAGCTAGATAGCATTAGTTTCTTTTTGTCCTAGCTTATGTATCATGAGACCATGTAACTATGTATTTTTGAAAACCATGTATATTTTTTAAATAATGACAATGATTTGTAACTATTACATTTGCAATGATAAACAATCAAGTGATTTTTCTGCTGTGTACAATTTTCATTTATTTACTTCCATCAACTCACCCTTGTCATTTTTATATCTTTATTTTACAAACAATACGTACTATGGATGTTGGAGTTAATGATTATATTGTCTTGTGGGTTACTATTTTGGGTCTATATTTACCTTTGCACTTTTTTTCAAAGGTAAATAGACCAATGAAACATTCAATATGGTTGATGGGTGGCAGGGCATTCAATGCTCTGCTCCCAAAAAATTTTAATCTCGGGCGTTGCTATATTAGGCTCTGCAGCGTCGCTATATAGCGACGTCAATAGCGACTATTATAGCGATGTTCTCTTATAGACGCTAATAGCGATTCTTTTAGCGACGCCAGGAGTTTAAAAAACCCAGTGTATTTTCATCGCTATAAGCGTCACAAGAGCACACACCCTCTTGTAGTGTATGAGCGCTCTTCCACCTTGCATGAAAATACTTGGCCAAAATTTCTCGCTGTTTGCCAGAGAATGGTAATCGCCACTCCTTCTCTACTATAGACTCTTTCAGCTCTTCGGGATTTTCAACACTTTGTTGGACTGACCACCATGTCATCCACACTTTGCCCAAGTTTGGCGTCCTTTGATCAAGATTGCGGATCGCGAACATAACGGACATCATTACATGGTATGCATCCATTGCACTCCTTCACCAAGTAGCCTTGTTTACATTGCCACGTAGACATGTAATTTTATCTTTCACTTTTTCTTTCTACTCAAGCTGCCATTCATTAAAGGCCGCGCAATTGAATGTGTCAATCACCACGCATTTATTGCAGAGAAGTGATTCCAAGGTATAAAAGTTTGTGCAGAACCGAGTTTCGGCAAGAAGTTTCAATATCACTAACATGCACATCCTATACAAATCAAGCACTCTTTGTCGTTTCAAGATAAATTTCAGAACTTGACGTACTGTATCAATCATTTTGGCGAACCATGTGGTTTCTTCGCTAGTGTACCAATCTTTTAGCACCAAGTTTAAGCTGTGTGTATTACAACCATTGGCAAAAATGTGTGGAAAGCACTTCTTTATTGATTTACTAGCGTTTTTACAATTCTTTGCGTTGTCCATGACTACTTGAACGACATGTTTAGCACCAATCTCTTTAATTACATTAATCAAGACCTCAGAAATGTATTTGCCACTTTTAATTGCACCAGAACTATCAATCGCTTTTATAAACGTTTCTTCCCTTGGACAAACCAGCATTACATTGATCAACGCGCGGTCTTCTTGAATATTTGATCAGCCATCACTCACATCGTACATCCCGAAAGCGAAATATTTCCAAGTATTATTTTGCCAACATGCTCTTTGAATTGGATATAAAATTTGTCCAAGAAAATATTTCTTATCGTGTGATAAGAAGGAGCTAAAAATCCTGGACCAAACTCATCGATTTTCTTCCAAGCAGCCTTTCAATGATTGCTGTCTACAATGACCAAAGCACTTCCAGTAAATAATATTGCTTTGGCGAGTGCAGTTTGTGCTTCTTCTAGAGACTGCACTCGAAAGCTTTGATGTAATTATTTTTGACGCATTTGACTAAGTCCACCTTCATTGTGACGCTTAAAAGAAGCACTGCCTGGAATTTCCTCTCCTTGTGCACGTTGTTCTCCAAGGTTAGTTGGCGTCACTACAGCATCTGCGGAGTTAATATTTGGCCTTGAGAACTCTTGACTCGAAGCCAGAGATCTATATATCTGTTGTCTCTGGCCACCCTTTTTGGCGATCTCTTCTCTCAAACGCTTTGCAACTACATGTGCCTGAGGATGTTCACATTTCTTACAACTCTTTTAACGCTACACAGAAAATGATCCCTAATACGTGGTGCACCGCCTGATTTTGTTGTGTGACAAAATTTACATTTCCACTCCATATCTCGTCCGCATATGTTGTGAGCATAATCCCACTCTTTGCCAGACACTTTTTTATTCTTTGGCTTGTTCGTACCACTTGTGCCCACATTTTGCTCCATTGCTTTTAAATTAAAACTGAAGACAAAAGTACCAAATGTTCAAATTTTGAAACATTTTTCTTATTTTCAATATATATTAAAATTTAAAAACCATTCAATATGAAAGTAACCATGATGCACAATATGAGATTTTCAATGCACGCTAGTCAATCCACATATCGATCACCTATATATATTGTGAGCAACCATACACATTCAATGTAGTCTATGCATGGCATAATAACTATAACAATACTATGAATCTCTCAATGCAATTATTATTATAATGATTATTTATATGTTCACTTTGATTTGCAAACAATAAGACACATCTAATTTCAATTGCTACAAAAACAAACGAAAGCAATAAAATATATGATTGATCATTTTATGCACTAATAATCTATCGTAATACATAATGCACTCTCTGTATAAACCAATGCATGAACTAACGTAAATAAATCTTCAATATAATCACTCAATTGAGGACTACTTGTACCCAGTGAAGGATTGTAGCCCACCCATGCAACCAATTCAATATATAAAAGCTATTTTAACCCAATTAAGGATTATAGCTCTTATATTGTGGAGTGACAAGTGTAAATCAAATCAAATGCAAGACTTCAAAGATCTTTATATGCCCGGTACACTAATATAGGACATCCGACCCTTGACTATCGACTCTTCATTTATATATGTTCATCTTCTAAAACCAATTACAACCCTCATTTGGACCAATGGCTTCTTCGCAATGAGCATGAATCTCCAAGTTTTCAGTTGTTTTTGGTTTCGTACCTTTATGTCCGTAAACGAATTAAAAAGTTTTAGAAGTGGTTACCGAATTAAGAATCACGTTCGGCCCAAAAAAAGGACCTGTGAGTTTGTAACCTTAGGTCAGTTCACAAGGAGATGACTATACCCGGCACTCGGATGCACTCCCCAAGGATTTGTGTAGCTAAAGGACTGCGATTAGCACACTGTTTACTATATATAATTATTCCCGCCGGGCTTTTTCATTTTTCCGACGGACTCGTCGGAAAAATTTTTAAGCCAACGGGCTCCGCAGGGGAAAATGGAAAACCCGAAGGGATAACCGGCTCTATAGGTTTATGCAGGTCATAATCAAATTCACGTTAACAATTAACGTAATCACGTGATTTTTTTGTGTAAATACTAAAATTATTGACGTAATCACCCAATCGTGATTACGTTAATGAAATCCTAGTAATGCTAAGCATCGATGATTAGGGAGTATGCTTCCTCAACCACTAATCACAATAGGCATCTTGAAGTTCGCATCTCAAATCTCCAATCAATATAATAAGTTGCAAGAGACAAAATTAAAAACCATAGTGTGCTTTCATGAGAGCACCATAATTAGGAATATATTCACAGGAGCATGACTTACATTCAATCTCAATGCAAGAGAATTTTTTATTGCCTCAAATCGACCATAGAGTTTCTTGCATGTACCTTTTGGAGGTCAATTGCGTTTCTATTGCCTACTACTACTTTGTTTCAAACTTTTCTTCTCTAATGTGAAACGGGTGTGCATGCACAAAGAGTGAGAGGGAGGGAAAAAGTAGATACAAAGGATGGGGGTGGAGCATCTACAATACCTCAATCCTCTACATCTCCTTACACACTCTGGTGTATTGAGATAATATGTAGATGAGCTAGTGATGTTAGAGGACTACCGGACATGACCGACGGGCACATTGGCCCTTTAACCCAACAATTGGGTGGGGCTAGGGATTTGATCCGAAAAGGAGCTCTGGCCGTGGTCAATGCAAATTGGCACAGCTTGTAGCATCATAGTTAGGGTTCATTAGCCTCATTCCGTTAGAGCTTGATCTCACCTAGAAACTTAAAAAGTCTACCTATGGTATCCAAAATGTAGGCATGGAAACCCACAAAAAACTGGACAAATATAACGCAAAAACATCAAGAGTTGACATTTACCTACATTTTGTATCAGTATCAATGCTCTAATGAGCAGCCGTCAGCTTTTTGAGCACAAGAACAATGAGCGGAAATTTAAGAGGCGCCGGGCCAGGGCGTGAACAAAAGGCAGTCGGCGAGGGTGATGGGAGGAAGGTCAGCGAGAGTTGGTGTCTAACCAATCAGTGAAGCCTTGTTCTGCGAGGGTGATTGACAAGAGGGGTGTTCTCTCTCGTGTGTATTTGTGTGTGTGTGAGCCTTGAGGGAAGGGGGGGGGGGGGGGGGGGGACTATCCACAGTGTATGGTGGGCTTGCATTGTCGGGCAGCCGCCACAATGGGCTGAGGGAGGTGGCGCCCTGCCAGCACGACAACCTCCCCCTCTTCACGTCGTACGTCAACCTTTGCTACTTTGTCGTCTCTCCCCCCCCTTTTTGTGTCACCGTCCTAAGTCCCTTCATTCCCTCGCCCAATTGTTCCCCTCCACGTCACCCTTTTCACGTGACTCTTGGTAATTTTATAACTTGGAGAGTCCTTCTCAAGTCAAGTCCACTTGGACTCTTCGACCCTAACCATTAAAAGCTCTAAGCTCCTTCTTAGCTGCTCTTTTGAGGTCCTTCCATGAATCCATAGGCCACATGTTACGACTTTTTGGTCCCAACATTTCTTGATCCCAACATTTCTTGAGAGAGAGACTGCCATCTATATGCCATATAGTACCAAGGCATTGGCGATTGGAGGCTATTTCTTCAATCACCCCCCATCTCTTTAGGGGCGATACAAACTTTGACAAAAAGGCACATTGTTCCCCTAAGAAGTAGAGCTTAGTGGGGTCCTCCCATAGGTAGTCTACCCTTAGCGCCATTGCTCCCAGTTCGAACTTTCTGAGCCTTTGACGACAGGTCCTATTCTTCAACCATTCCCTACATCGCGTAAGCTTGCCATCTTCTCCATCTTCATTACTATGCTATTATGTATGCTAGCAAAAAGAGTGATGATAAGTGAGGAACTATTTCTTTCTCCTACAGAATGTTTCTTCCTCCTCTTCTCTACCCTCATTCCCCGCTAGCTCTCTCCACCTTCAAAGGTGTTT
Organism: Adiantum capillus-veneris; assembly: GCF_014529385.1. NCBI lineage: Eukaryota > Viridiplantae > Streptophyta > Polypodiopsida > Polypodiales > Pteridaceae > Adiantum > Adiantum capillus-veneris. Next base: position 65,377,593 of record NC_140934.1, read on the forward strand.
GAGGCCTTGGGATCGAGGCTTGAGATAGTTAATGCTTTCTACAAGTTTATGTTAGGCTTGTGCTGCATGAAGCTTTCCATCTTCATTGCATCACGTAGGTCACAAGGAACACAAAGATTGTATCGTACCAAGTCTTTCTTGATGGGAGAAACTATAATACAAATGCCTAATGGAGGGGGGACCGGCTCCATATGAATCCGGTCCTCAACTATTGTCATGCTCTCTAAACTCTCTCTCTCTTGCAAAAGTATTGTTCATGCCAGGTTAACTAAGTACCATGTTTATGTTGCTACCATCAATTAAGTTCACCCGCTATGCTGACAAAGTAATCTCTCAAAAGTGCTTCACTTAATTTCCTAATTCCGCTACTCTCAAAGTTCATAGGCCATTTTCATTACATTGGTATCAGAGCATTTGGTTTCTCTTTTATTGCTTAAGAAGAGGGGTCCTTAAGTAGCCTATTAATGGTTGATTTGTTAATTATATCAGGGTAAGTGGGACTGGGATCTATTATCGGTTTTGTTGAGGCCACTATGTGGGATATGGTGCACACCTCGGGAGCTTTGGTCTTAATAATGGAGTCTTTTTATAATTCCCTACGGCTTTACCATTATTGAGCCATAAGAAGTCTGAAAGGAGCTATCCCTTGGCAACTCTGCTATGTTAGACCCACTCCACTACTCTCTATACTTAACCAAATCGAGTCGTGGATGTAGATACTTAAGTGCCTATTTTTCAAAGGCTAGGAGAAGTAGCAACTAAGGTTTTGAATTGCCAAAGCATACATTAAGTAAACACCTATGTTTAATTAACATGGCTGACAATAACCAAGAGAGTAGAATGAACATTGATAACTTTGATTTTTCACATTAAGGTGTTAATGATGATGCCCCCATGTTTGTTAATTATCTTATTACTAAGTTGCAACAAGCTATGGGCAACCCCTCTTTGCAAGCCGAAGTTACTCAATAACTTCGTGCTTATGGGATTTCCTTTCCTCTCAAAGAGGAGAGAGAGAGCTTAGGAGGCCTCTTGGTGAGACTCCCAAAAGAAGACTCTCTCCCATACTAGAGGAGGAATCCAAAGAACGAGAAAGTAATGACTCCCTAAGTTCCTCAAAAGATGTGGCTCCATGAAGATGGCAGTCTAGACGATTGCCAACTCCTCCCAAGAGAAAATGGTTAACCCATAGTTCTTCTCCTCGTCACTCCAAAAGGAAAGAGAGGAAATAAAGGAAGAAAAGGACAAGAAAGATGTCACCCTCTTCTCCTTCTTCTTCACCTTCCTCCTCTATCGGTGAAAGGTATGTCTATTCTCCTAGAGAATACAAGAGGGGAGGACATCGCAAATAGAGAGAGGTAATTTCATAAAATATAATATCTAACTTTACCAAATGAATTTCTCATATTAAACTGATCATTTAATGTGGGAGAATAAACGGGAACAAGAATAGATACATGTGCTTCTAGACCTATCTCAACAAGGGACCAAAAGGAGAGATGGTTGCATCTCAATAGGGGTCCAAAAGGAGATGGTCTATCAAAGAGCAATGTGCAATAAGTGCTTCTAGAATTACCTCAGCAGGGGACCAAGAGGAGAGATGGTTACATCTCAATAGGGGTCCAAAAGGAGGTAGTCTATCAAAGAGTAATGTGCATGTAATGGAGCTTGAAAGACCTTAGGATTAGCTTCATTAAAGACCTCCAATGGTTATTGTTAAAAGTCCTTTGACCTTATGCAAGCTAGGGTTGAGCTTGAGGTGAGAACCCAATCTAAACTTACCTTTGACCTTACATAAGCTAGGGCTGAGCTTGAGGTGGGAACCCCGACCTAAACTTGCCTTTGACCTTAGGCAAGCTAGGGAAGAGCTTAAGGTGGGAACTCCACCTAAGGTGCTTGTCATGCTTGATGACTAAGATACTTGAGGTACTTGTCATACTTAATGAGGAAGGTGCTTGAGAATCTTCCTATGCATGGGGAGTAAGATGCTTGAGTCAAAAAGAGACCCTACACATTTAATGAGGAAGTTGCTTGAGAAACTTCCAATGCATGGGGGCTAAGATGCTTGAGTCAAAAAGAGACCCTACACACTTAATCAGGAAGTTGCTTGAGAAGCTTCCTATGCATAAAAGTCCCAAAGATAGGGGAATCTTTGACCTAACCTTCCACTCACCCAAGGGGCACCCCTTTTCTAAAAGGGCACATGGGACACATGTCAAAATCTCACCAAGCTTAACCACATGGTGTGCTTGAATGCTATTGGTTGGTCTAAAGAGGGGTCCAATGATTTTCTACTTCCATCCCACAAATATCTAGATATTTTCAAGCTCTCTCTCTCTAAGGGGTAAGGAGGACACTTGTCAAAAGACTACCCATGTACTTGAATGCATGCAGCATGTGATTGGCTAGAGAAAGAGGGGTCCAAGGAGCTTACAACATGTGGAAAAGTTAGCCCCAAGCAAGCAAGGGGGGTGCTAGGGGGATATACACCACAAACACACTTATTTTGTGGATTTATTCTCACTTGGTGAAGGTTGAGGAACTCCACCCCCTTCTCCACGCTTGTGAAAAGTAAGAGCCTATACCAACACTCTTGGCTATGGAATGCAAATCCAACCAATGGCCATGCTTCAATGCGTAAGTTTGCCATCTTCATTACTATGCTATTATGTATGCTAGCAAGAAGAGTGATGATAAGTGAGGAACTATGTCTTTCTCCTATGGAATGTTTCTTCTTCCTCTTCCCTACCCTCATTCCCCGCTAGCTCTCTCCACCTTCGAAGGTGTTTGAGGCCTTGGGACTGAGGCTTGGGATAGTTAATGCTTTCTACAAGTTTATGTTATGCTTGTGATACATGAAGCTTTCCATATTCATTGCATCACGTAGGTCACAGGAACACAAAAATTGTAATTGTACCAAGTCTCTCTTGATGGGAGAAACTATAATACAAATGCCTATTTGAGGGGGGACCGGCTCCATATGAATCCGGTCCTCAACTATTGTCATGTTCTCTAAAATCTCTCTCTCTCTCTTGCAAAAGTATTGTTCATGCCAAGTTAACTAAGTACCATGTTTATGTTGCTACCATCAATTAAGTTCACCCGCTATGCTCACAAAGTAATCTCTCAAAAGTGCTTCACCTAATTTCCTAATTCCGCTACTCTCAAAGTTCATAGGCCATTTTTATTACACATGGTCTCAGATCCAAGACCTCACACACCTTCGAAGATGGTGAGAGCTAGCGGGCTATGAGAGTAGATTGAGAGGAAGAAGGAGTTGTCTTACGAGAAAGATATACATCTCCTCACATAATCACTCATATTAGCATAGCTTAGCTTAGTAATTAGCATGGTAGAGGATATGGACATGCATCGAAACTTAGCTCTTGGTTGGATTTGCATCCCAAATCCAAGAGTTGTTGGTGTAGGCCTCCCTTCTCACAAGCTTGAAGTAGGTGATAAGCTTTCCATTAAATCTTGAGAAGGAGAGAGAGAGTCTTCTTACTCCACACATGGACTAGTGTGAGTGTGTATGCAATAATGCCTTGAGAAAATGAGACCCCCTCCCTCTCTTGGTCAACCCCTCTTGCTATTTGCTCATGCTCACACCCTATTGGACCTCTCCAGGCTTAGCTAATGGAATTTCGAGAGCATAAGTGATAACCTTCTGACATGTGTTCCCTTTCCCCTTTTGTGAGAGCTTTAGGTAATTAATTAATGCAATGAAACTCTCATTTGACCCCTTTGTCTCTTGGCCAATAGGAATCAGGCAAGCCATTGTGATGTTGAATGCTCATTGGACCCCTTGGGAGACTGTCCAATAGTCTTCTAGAGAGCTTAATTCCTATTGGTTCTTTTATTAAGTGTTTTTAAATTAATTAAACTAGATTTACTCTAGCCTAATTCTCATTGGTCCACCTCCATGGCCATTCAATAGGATTTCAGTACACCTTGTGGGCATCTGGGCTAGGGAGCTGACATGTGTCCCTCATTCCCTTTGTGTACAAGAGCTTGTGAGTGTGTGTGTGTATGTGTGTGTGTGTGTGTTTCTCTCTCATCCCCTACTTCTAGGGCTTGCCCCCTCCTATGCAGGATGCTTTGAAGACTTTTTGAGCACACACAAAGCATCCAATTTTCCTAGTGTGTGATCTTTGGACATAACCTTTGAATTTTAGAACCTTAGCATTTTGGAAGTCTTAATGGGCTGAACCTTAGGATCTTTAAAGCCCTTGTTGCATATTTCTCTTTTGCAGATGGCTCCCCCCTTTGGATCCCTACTTTGGTCGGTCTGCCAGCTTAACCAATATTCCAGCTTTTTCTCCCCTGATACTTCCCCATATTAAATGATGAGTTTAACATGAGAAAATCATTTAGGAGAATTAGATATTAGTTATTATGACATTACATCTCTCTTGAAATCATGTTTGTCCTCGACCATGGGGTAGAGAAGATAAAGAATATTCATTAGTCCTTTCTCTAGTGGGTAGAGGATCCCTAAGTTACCCTACGACATCGTTCTAGAATGGACTGACTAGTCCATTTGGCGCTTAAGAGCCTAAGCTGCCGTAAGCATGTCTGCACATTAGTCCTATCAATCTTCCATAGTAGAGTGACAAGCTCTACTTGGTGTTTGGGAGACGTCGTCTCCACAAACTTGATCTAAGCATGCATACTACTTCATTTTTGTTGCACAATAAAAAAACTAGAGTCTTATAAGACAAAAACTTTGTTCATTTTAAACATTTGTACATTTGCTTACTCTAGGGAAGCATTGTAAGCATTGACAAGGTTTAGATTATCCTTTAATTATTTGCCTTTCATCCATCTAGCATCTTCAAAAGGATAATTCTTAAACTTAATAAGATATCTTCATATAGTCTTACCGCCTCTTAGTACCTTATCTTCATGTCAGAGAATGGACTCGGGCTGCAGCACCTCTTCTTGGTACTCAATCTTGGGTGGGTCTTCAATAGTTGGTTCTTGAGGTGGATCTCCTTTGTAAGGCTTTAGTAGGCTCACATGGAAAGCATTGTGTATGAGACAATGGCTAGGCAACTTGACTTCATAAGCCATCTCATTGTTTGGCCTTAGAATCTGGAAGGGACCATAGTACCTTTTTGCTAACTTAGCATAGTACTTTTGGTGCCCCGTAGGATTCTTGCCTGTTGTGTGACTTAATCAAGCCTTGGAAATTTGAGTAAGACCCAATAATTTTCTTTAAAGGCTTGATCTCTTCTGTGCTTGTTAGCAGTAGCCTTTTGCCTTTGCTATGAGATAGAGATAGCATCCTTAATCTTTTGAAAAGATTCTTGTAGGTCTTGGCTATACTCATTTGCAGCGAAGTCTTCCCGTGTACCTTAAGTAGCAGGGGACTTTTTAATATTCCCTCAATTACCTCGAAAGCTGCTTTTTACGTGGAAGTATGTACAGTGTTATTGTAGGCATACTCCACTAAGGGTAAGTACTTCTCCCATTGAGATCTTTGATCTACTTCCGTTACATAGGCTTTTAGTAGATCAAGAATTGTTAGGTTAGCTATTTCACATTGGCCATCGGTTTGCGGGTGATAGGCCAAAGAGAAATTTAGCCTTGTCCCTAAATTCTCAAAGAGACCCTTCCCAAAATTACTAGTCATTTTAGGATCTCTATTCGACACTATGGATATTGGCAAGCCATGGTACTTGAAGATTTGTGAAATGAAGAGGGTTGCCATTTGATGGGCTTTGATAGTCTTTTTAGTAGGTATAAAATGAGCTTGTTTACTGAACTTGTCTATTATCGTCCATATTCCCGTATTCCCATGGATAGACTTAAGCAATCCAAAGATAAAATCCATGGATATGCTCTCCCATGGTGAATTAGGGATTGGCAAAGGTTGAAGCAATCCTAGTTGCTCCCCTCTATCAAACTTCGTCTTTTGGCATACCACACATTTAGAAACATACTCTTGTATGTTTGCTTTCGTGGTAGGCCAATAGAAATATGTTTCAATACCTTTTAGGATAGATTGAATCCCTCTATGTCCCGCATAAGGAAGAGCATGAGATTCATAAATTACTTTCTCATATAGTGAGTTAGTAACACATAGTCTATTGCCATAGAGAAGATAACCATCTTGTAAAGTAAATGGTTCATCTTTCTTCCCTGATGCAAGGGCTGAAATCGCATCTCTAAAATTGGGATCAATAGAATACTCATCTATCTAGAAGATAGATCATTTTGAGTTACTATGGAAACCGCATCCACTCTCGGTCATCTTAAGAGTGCATCGGCTACTTGATTATGCTTGCCAGCAATGTAAGCAATATGAAAATGAAATTGTGAAAGGAAATTTTCCCACCTTTGTCGGAGAGCTTGCTCTGCGTCATGAAGTACTTAAGACTTTGGTGATCCATTTGCAGAATGAAAGGAGCCCCCAATAAATACTGCTCCCATGAGTCTAAGGCATGTAGAACTGCAAGGAGTTCCTTTTCATATATGCCTAGAGCTTGCTCAACAAGGTCGAGCCTTTGACTTTCATAGGCTATGGCGTGCCCTTCTTGGAGCAAAACAACTCCAAGGCAATCACCACAAGCGTCACATTGGACCTCAAATGGCTTTGAGAGATCCGGTAGTGTAAGCACAGGTTGAGAGATAATCTTTTCTTTAAGCTTTTTGAAAGAATTGTTCTCCTTGGTAGACCATGTATACCTAACGTTTTCTTTGTTAGGTCATGTAATGGTCCTGCTATTAATGAGAACTTTTCTATGAAGCGTCTATAGTATGCACACATACCTATAAAGCTTCTTAGTTCATGAAGATTCCTTGGTTTAGGCCATTCTTTTATTACCTCTAACTTTGATGGATCCATTTGGATGCCATCTTGAGAGATAATGTGACCTAAATACTGAATCTCTTGTAAGAAATAGTCACTTTTCTTTTGATTAACATGAACTTGAAATATTACCTGGAGGTGTTGCTTGTGTTCATCTAATGAATTAGAGTAGATGATGATATCATCAAAGAACACTCTAGTAAAGGTTTGGTGAGGCCTGAATAGCTTCTCCATCAAGCGGTTGAATGTGGTTGGTGCATTGGTCAAGCCAAAAGGCATGACCATATATTCGTAAAGACCAAACGTAGTGCAAAATGCGGTCTTTACAAGGTCTTGATCAACTATCATTATTTGATGATAGCCACTTTTTAGGTCAATCCTACTAAAGTAGGTCGATCCTTGTAGCTTATCAAATAGGTCTTCTAGCCGTGAAATGGGAAACCTATTCTTGATAGTGATCCTATTTAGTGCTCTATAGTCGACACACATACGATATGTGCCGTCTTTCTTTTGCACTAATAGCACATGTGAGCAAAATGGAGATGATCTAGGCATAATCGTGCCCTTCTCAACTAACTCATGCACTTGCCACATAATCTCCTCTTGTTGAGCTTGAGAAACTCTATAAGGAGGTTTATTAGGTGGTGAACTTCTTGGAAGAATTTCACTTGCATGGTCATCATTGCCTCGTTTAGGAGGTAGCTCACAAGGGATGTTGTCAATAAAGACATCTTGAAACCCCTTGAGAAAATTGGATAACTCTAATTCCTTGTGATTGTTTTTTTTTTTTTTTTGCTAAAGCATTAAGTTCATTTTGAGAATCTTTAACAAAAATCATGTACATGGAAATAGAGCTCTTTATTGACTTGTTGAAAGCTTTCGTATGTACAATGGGTATGGTGTTATCCATTTGCTTAGCATCTATGTACATATCTTTTTCCCGGAACCTAAAGTAGATTCTCCTTTCAGGGAATTTAACATTGGCATTCATGTGATCAAACCATGGTACCCCTAGGATTACATCCTTGTGCTTGAGAGGAGAGATAAAAAGTTCTCTTTGTCCACATAGCTTTGGACATGGAGCCTCAATTTCCCAATTAAGGGAGTGACTGAAGCTTCTTGCCCCTTGAAAGCACCATCTGCGGGTAGGACATCTCCCATCTCATAGGCTCTGTGGATATGAGATTGTGAGTAGAACCAGGGTCAAAGAGAATAAAAGCATCATGTTCTCTTACCTTTCCCCAAGAATGGCATAGAAGAGATCCTTTGTGATGATTTTACTCTTCTTGGATTTTGACCAAGGTAGCTTTAGGAGGCTCATGGAGGGTGTTCTTTTGGGGAAAAGAGCGATACGCATTCCCTTGCTCACTTCTCTTTAGCTTTGTTGCAGTTGCCCTTAGGAGACTTTTGGACATTTTCCTTCCCCTTAGGCTCATTGGAACCCTTGTTTTCCATGGGCTTAGAATTTCTTTTAGCCCCTGTTTGGAAATTGATTCGAGAAGCCACCATAGTATGGTGTAGAACCGCCGATATGGTGCGTGGCCTTTGGGAGTTGACATACTCCGCCATTTCTCAGTTAAGCTCGCATAAAATTGTTTCTTTTGCTCTCCAAAATCCAACTTTTTGAAGACAGTGGCTTTGAGTTGTAGGTCCCAAAACTTGTCTACATATTTGTGAATGGATTCGTAGGGAGAGAGCTTCAAGCTTCGCCATTCGGTGAGTACTTTGTCTTTGGCATGGGTGGCCAAAAACTGCTTCATAATGGAAGCTCTTAAAGCTTTCCATGTTTGTGAAGCTTTGCCATTGGCCCGTAGGCTAGACCACCATTGCCTGGCGGACTTTTGAAAGTGCATAGCTACATGGTGTAGCTTAGAGGACTCCGTAAAGCCCTCATCTCCAAACGCCACATCGAATTGTTGAATAAAGTCCAAGACTTTGTCCGTAGCACCAAAGGTGCCATCGTAGGTAAGGAAAAAGATGCTCTTCCCTCCCTCTTTGAACTTCTTGATCTTGGACGACCTCTTCCACGTGGCATAGGATTTCCTATGGCCTCTTCTTTTTTATGGTTCAAAAGTTGCACCATCACTTCCTTCAGAAGATGAAGAATTTAAGGAAGCTGGAGAAGAGGGTGACCTCTTTCTCGCCTTTTTTCTTGCCTTGATCTTCTTTGTCTGCACCATCACTTTCATAAGAGGAAGAGGACAAAGAAGATGGAGAAGAGGGTGTCCTCTTTCTCACCTTTTTCTTCTCTTGCTTTTTGTCATCCCTCTTTGGATTATGGTGTGGAGAAATGTGTGATGGTCTTCTCCGTTTTGGAGGTGATGGAGAGCGTTTAGCCTGCCGTCTTCGTGGAGCCATCTCCATCGAGGTGGCAGGAGACTCACTTCTTTCTCGTTCCTTTGGTGGGGGATCTTGAGTTCTCCTTCGAGAAGGAGATGCATCATCATGAAGCAAATTTTTGAGCCCTTCGTATGGATCCTCTTCTTCTTCTTGAATCGGAGAGAGGCCTCTTTTGGAAGTCTCGCAAGGAGGCTTCCTAGGTACTCTCTCGTCATGGTGGGGAGCTTGGAGAATCCCATGAGCACGAAGCTGCCATTGCACTTCACTTTGGAGGGATGGATTGCCCATGGCTTGTTGAAGCCCAGAAACAAGGTAGTTAACAAGCATAGGGGCATCATTAGTGGCCTGCTCATTACCAAAATCAAAGTTATCAACATTAATTTCACTCTCTTTACTAATGTCATCCATTCTAACAACTTTTAGGTGTACTTTGGCACTTCAAGCCCTAGTATTTAGTAACCCCCCCCCCCCCCCCCCCCCCCCCCCCCGCCCCATCCTATCTTCACCTAGCTCTCTCTCTCTCTCTCTCTCTCTCTCTGTGGAGTGGTCCCGCAGGTCTTAGAGGATCCTCTCTACCCCTTTAGAAAAAGCACTCAAGCTATTGTACCCATGGCTCGAATACCATTAATTGCAAGGAATAGAAGAGAGGGTCGTTCAACACCAAACCAGCACCGGCTTCTAATAGCCAATAGTGGTTAAAGCCGTAGGCAAGCCCCATAGGACTCCACTATTAAGACCATAGCCCTCAACGGTGATGCCCCGTTATCTCCACGAAGGCAGTCGCACTGCAAGGCTGAAAATTCCCTATTCTACTTACTCATTTGCAATTAATAATAACAACCATTTATAGCTAGCTTGAGGACACCCCTTCTTGAGCAAGAAAAGAGAAACCTTGTGCTCTGATACCAATCTAACATTTAATGGCCTAGTAACTTGTGTGTAGAGGAAAATAGCATGAACATAGTGAGCATTTCATTAGAATAGATTCCTAATGAGAATAACAAGAGTGCTTGGGTGGAGAGAGAGCAAAAAAAAGTATATCACCTAGTTAGATAGCATGAAAAATACTTCAAAAGAGAGAGAAATTGAGCTATTGAGAACAGTTGAGGACCGGACTTACATGGAGCCAGTACCCCCTCCAAAAGGCTTTGTATTATGGTTTCTCTCATCAAGAGAGACATTTTACAATACAATTCTTTGTGTTCCTTCAATACTAGCTACTGCAATGAAGATGGAAACTTCAAGCACTAAGCAAAACACTTATTAAACACAACATCAATTCCCTCATGGTATCAGACCCAAGACCTCACACACCTTCGAAGATGGTGAGAGCTAGCGGGGTATGAGAGTAAGTTGAGAGGAAGGAGTACTCTTATGAGAAAGATATACATCTCCTCACATAATCACTCATATTAGCATAGCTTAGCTTAGTAATTAGCATGGTAGAGGATATGAGCATGCATTGAAACTTGGCTCTTGGTTGGATTTGCATCACAAAGCCAAGAGTTGTTGGTGTAGGCCTCCCTTCTCACAAGCTTGGAGTAGGTGATAAGCTTTCCATTAAATCTTGAGAAGGAGAGAGAGAGAGTCTTCTTACTCCACACATGGACTATTGTGAGTGTGTATGCAGTAATGACTTGAGGAAACCAGCCCCCTCCCTCTTTTGGTCGACCCTTCTTGCTATTTGCTCATGCTCACACCCTATTGGACCTCTCCAGGCTTAGCCAATGGAATTTCAAGAGCATAAGTGATAGCCTTCTGACATGTGTCCCCCTTTCACCTTTTGTGAGAGATTTAGGTAATTAATTAATGCAACTAAACTCTCATTGGACCCCTTTGTCTCCTGACCAATAGGAATCAGGCAAGCCATTGGGCTGTTGAATGCTCAGTGGACCCCTTGGGAGACTGTCCAATAGTCTTCTAGAGAGATTAAATCCTATTGGTTCTTTCTTAAAGTGTTTTTAAATTAATTAAACTAGATTTACTCTAGCCTAATTCTCATTGGTCCACCTCCATGGCCATCCAATAGGATTTCAATACACCTTGTGGGCATCTGGGCTAGGGAGCCGACATGTGTCCCTCATTCCCTTTGTGTACAGGAGCTTGTGAGTGAGTGAGTGTGTGTGTGTGTGTGTGTGTGTGTGTGTGTGTGTGTGTGTGTGTGTTTCTCTCTCATCCTCTACTTCCAAGGCTTGCCCCCTCCTATGTAGGATTCTTTGAAGACTTTTTGAGCACACACAAAACATCCAATTTTCCTAGTGTTTGACCTTTGGACATAACCTTTGAATTTTGGAATCTTAGCATTTTGGAAGTCTTAATGGGCTAAACCTTAGGGTCTTTAAAGCCCATTGTTGCACATTGCTCTTTTGCAGATGCCCCCCCCCCCCCCCCCCCCCCCTTTTGGATCCCTATTTTTCCTCCTTTGGATCCCTACTATGGCCAGTCTGCCAGCTTAACCAATATTCTATCTTTTTCTCCCCTAGCACTTCCCCATATTAAATGATCAATTTAACATGAGAAAATCATTTAGGAGAATTAGATTAGTTATTATGACAGTAGTTACAATAGATGTGTGCTTTTAATTAACTTATTCTCATTTTGTGCATTTTTGGCTTAATTTATTTGCATAGTCATTTTTTAGTATTGTGTGTGCACTAATTCTTCTCTTCAAAAGCTTTCAATTGCATGTTTAAGCTTTGAAAATAAATAAAATTAGCCCTTAATTTCCCACTAGCCTCGTGTGTGTGTGTGTGTGTGTGTGTGTGTGTGTGTGTGTGTGTGTGTGTGTGGCTATAAGGACAAGGAGTGGGAGCCACCCCTAACCAAACAAAAGGGATTTTGTTTTGTTTTGCTCGGTCATTTGGTTTCTGCGTACGAGCCTTAGTACCACTCACGGCCTTGCAAGTCATCCACCATAATCTTGTCTCGACCCTCCCAGCTCCAATGCCCCCCACAAGCCCTTTTTCTGCAGCCTGTTTCTCTTGGCGCACATCTCATGTAAAAGGGAGACTTTTTCAGTTTTTTTCATAAATGCATAACATCATGAGCTTCTGCTTGGGAGGCACCGCATACCTAGCTAGGTACGATTGGGGGAAGGGGACCCATCGGCACAAAAGCTCATAATGTTGCGTTTAAGTCATAATGTGAAAATTATTGTGAGAATCTGTCCAAACTTCTTGTGAAGGAGATACTCTGTAGCTGCAACCAAACAGAGCCCCACTCTCTTCTCGTAGCTTGCCACCTAGCAATGACTTGATCTCCCCTGCGATCTCACACCTCCCCAATTTTCCATAACCTCGAATCGCCAACTACTCTCAGGCTATCAACGCCACTGCCATCCGCTGGATTGCCCTACTAGACTTCGAGCACTATCATCGTTCGACCAACTGTCAGCACATGCTGAATGCCCAAACTTCCACGCGAACTGCCCGTTACATACACCTATTTCCCCACCGCCCTTGGCCTTATTTACTGCATACACCTCATCAAAGCTTCCACCCGTTTGCAGCCTCTCGCAACACCCTGCACACAAACACTCGCTACACCCTCAGCCTGTTGGGTTTTTTCTTGCCACCACAACCTTTAGAGGTGTTTTGTATACTAGCTCGTGCTCCCCGCCTACCGGCGGGCCTCGCTCGCTCTTACCACCTCACTCTGTATGTGTTTGTGTGTGTGTGCATCTTTATACATTTCTCCAAAACACACACACGATCGACACTCAATCACACGATTGACACTTTCTGTCTTTGGCCCCTTTAAACTACTCCTGGTACATTTAACCCTTTTTGCACACACACACATAGATAGAGATTACATAAAAGCACATGACTAAAGAGACATATTTATAAAAAAAAACAGTTTACATTATTGCCAAAAAGGCTCAGGAACATATCTGCATAGCACTCTAAGTCGTGCTATTTCAACAGGATCAAGATATTGCGCTGGAGCTCTACAAACTTCTCTTAAATCTATTTTTTGAACCCAGCTCAAGTAAACCTTGTAATGACGAATCAACCCAAGCTCTTGCTTTAAGAGCATGAGCCTAATGTTAGAAAAGAAATAGGGATCAAGCAACTTGATGTAAATCGTGTCCAACTCTTCATCTACATATGACCCCCAAACAGTGTAGTTTTTCTCAATCACTTCCCATGCCCATTACCATCCCCATTCAGCAAGTAACAAATTTTCTTCAAAGAACAATAATTTTTTTAACACTTGGAAAAATATTCACAATTTCGTGGTCCATTTAATTGGCTGCAAGAAAAGAAGACAACATTAGTACTCAAAGCTTAAAATGAGAGAGAGAGAGAGAGAGAGAGAGAGAGAGATGATCAACATGGCCACTTAAACACTTAGAAAAGTATAAGCGCAATATGAACACTTCAATTACTAATTGTCATGCCAAAAAGTGTCAAGAGGTTCATTAGGTCAAAGTCTTTACAACAACCTCAAATTTTTGTTTACAACGACTCATATTCTACTCTATAATTGGACGGATGAGGATCACTCCAATATACTGCATTGATAAACTTTACAATTAGTTTCAAAATTTCAAACTCTTCATCCGAAATGTAAGATTTGTGATTGTGATATATCTTTCGCAATCTGAATATCACAACCACAAACATTGACATAATAAATATCAACCATATGTTGTTCTTGTAGGACTCTCATCAATTTTATTTCGCTCAATATTTGTGACACTTTGCATAGTGTAATGCTTAACCGTCCACATTTTCCATACCACCCATCAGCATATGAATACACCCAATGATGCCACCAACACCATGCACCATATCCTTGACAAATGTACTCTTCCTTAACTTTCAAATATATAATCATCCTTATATGTATTGAGAGAATAGCCAATACATCATGACCCATGTTAACCTACATTAGCAATTCACAAATCTCTCTCTCTCTCTCTCTCTCTCTCTCTCTCTCTCTCTCACACACACACACACACACACACACACACACACACATTAACCTATGTAGTAGATAAAATCCCACTTGATTAAGCCAACAGTAACTAAAAATATGGTACTTAGAATGCATAAACAATGAATCAAAGTGTTCGATCAGCTAGAGAAGTTGAGCCTACGACACACTCTACTTGGAACTCTCAAGATCCAAGGTCCGACACGTCGAACACTGCGACCGAGGCGTCGAGGTGATTCACCCAAAGAATAGATTCTAAACATCCATTCATTCACTCCATAGGGACCGTATGAAAAGTTTCAATTGAGAGGGCGTTGCATACCTAACTCTCATACAATGATTCACATATCATCTATATCAAACTCTATGTGATAATAACCTACAACACTTCTAAAATATCGTGCTTCATATAATGCCAAGACAGAATGTCTGCAATAATATTGAAGCCTGCAATGAAAATAACAACCAGCCATTTAGACATAAAAAGTAACAACACATTTAACGTCATATGGATTCAAGTTCAAGCTATACGCACCGAAGGATCTCAAAATCCTCGACAATACGAACAATATCCTCAGCATGTGCAGGACCCCTCCACAATGGAGGATCTAGAAAAAAATGTTACACGTGTAAACATACAAATTGAAGGCCAAAAAGTTCTCATTCATGGTAAAAGTAAGTAACAAAGATAAGATTTTACATTTACATACCTCTAATATAAGTAGGTACATCATTGAGGGTGTACGAAACCATGATGTATCGTGCCATTCTTTTCTGCTCTAACAGCACAGATTTGGAAGTTTAAGAGGAACAAATATGAAATAGAATAAAGAATACTTTGACGATCATGCCATAGAGAATCATGTCCTTCTTTATTTTGTGTTAGTGAAGGATTTAAGAGAGAGAGAGAGAGAGAGAGAGAGAGAGAGAGAGAGAGAGAGAGAGAGAGAGAGAGAGAGAGAGAGAGGAATGAAAGCAATTCAAAAGACTTTGAAATTTCACAACTTCACAAAGAGACAATACAAAATAGTTATTCAAAGTGTAGCCTTCGAGAGACCACATTAGGGATTCTATAAGTCCAAGGACCTATGTTGTATACATTTTGCAAGATACGGGGTGGTGTTTCAACTTGAGTAAATATCCTCAATCGATATGGTGTAGTGCGGTCTCCAGCAACCCCCACCTGTTGTACATTGACTGGCCTCTCGTCACTCACAAACCAAATATTAACTTGAATTTGACGATGCTCGTGGTTCGAAGAAAAGGCAACATGGTAGTATCCAAGAACTTCCATGGACATATCTCTACCTAAGTATAGCATTTCATAAATACCTACGATGATAAAACCTCGATGGGAGTGATCTCTGCAAAGGCATCCATGAATTATGTAGAGCAATAAAAGCTTAAAACAACAAATATACCATATATAAAAACTCTTACAATATAATATGAGTTTGATCAAATAAGATCACCAAAAACATAGCAAGAACGCTTCCCGTCCATTGCGGTGGATCTTCAATAGATTAAGTCAATGTATAAGCCAATCTTCTCAAGAAAATAATAGGTCAAGTTAATAAACTAATTTTTAAAAAAAGATAAATACCTCGAATGAATTCAGTGATGTGACCCACTACATAGGAGGCACTGCGTCGAGGATCCATCTGTGGGAAATACTTTGATCTAAGAGATATATGAATATGGTCGTAATACTTCCTTGAATACAATGTTTGGAGTGTAGTAACACTCCGCTTGAGTGTTTTCAGTATTGACAACAATCCTCATAGAAGCTGCACTTCGTACACATGACATTGCAACATACAACTGTCCATGAGAGAAGATCGATGACTCAAGATATAGACCAAGAATTCCAAGTGTTTGCCCTTGTGATTTTTTGATAGTCATCCCAAAAGCAACAAGCCTGATCGGAAATTGACGACGCTTCATTTGAAATGGAAGTCCCTGATGGCTTCCAATAATAAAGTCAATCCTTGGAAGAAAAACTCTCTCTCCAATATTTGATCATGTAACTATCTCTGCCTCAATTACCTTATGATGAAATTTCTTGAATATCAATCTAGTTCCGTTGCATAATCCACGTCTTGGATCCAAATTGCGCAGCAACATGATAGGAGCATTTTCTTTCAAGACTAAAGCATGAGGTGGAAAACCACCACCAAGAGTAAGGCTATTCAGATATTCAACTGTGTACAAATGTGTGTTTTCCTCTGACATACAAATTGAATCTGCACTCAGATACTCTTTGCAATCTCCATGCATTCTTCGCAATGCATAGTCATTAATTAAATCCACCTCTTTATTCCGTGGAGCAAGTATTGCTCGATCTCTGAAAAAAGTTGCATGATCTTGCAAATGACACAAATCTCCATATATAAAGCTTAGAAGATCTGCCAAACTATTTCTTGGAAGCATCATGTGTGAAGGTATTTTGACTCTGTCTAAGTCTCCTCCATCATCCATAACCCCATTGCCAATATCAAGCACCCAACGGGAAAAACTTTGTTGAAGTGAATTTGAACTGCAATCAACTATACACATATTTTTGGCAAGCCTCAGTATCTTCGTGTATTTCCATATGTGAGAATGACACAACGAAGCATTTACAATGTTTGTACGACTACCTTTTGGTACAACAGGTAGTATTTGTCGAAATTCACCTCCAAGCAAAATGACTTTTCCACCAAACAAAGTATCTCGCTGCATAATATCTCTTAAAGTTTTTTCCACTGCTTCAAATGCATAGCGATGTGTCATGGGAGCTTCATCCCATATAAGTAAAGTTGCATTCCTTAGAAGTTCTGCAAGTTGACTATTTACCTTTATATTGCAAGTTGCTTCAGAGTGAAGCTCCAAAGGTATCTTAAACCTAGAAAGAGCAGTCCTTCCATTACTCAAAAGCAAAGCTGCAATACCCGAGGATGCACATGCAAGAGCAACTCTACAACTTCCAAACACTCGTGAAAGAAGTGCATTATATAAGTAAGTTTTTCCTGAGCCACCAGGACCATCCAGAAAAAATACCTTCCCTGAATGTGTGTCAATAGCTTGTAGCACTTGGTGATATGCATCTCGCTGATCCTCATTTAAGGAAGTTTCCATACAATCTGCTATACGACACTGTTCATCAACATTGAACATTGTTTCTTCAGCCACGGTACCATTTTCACTAAAGGATACCAATGTTGAGTCTATTGCAGGCAACATATAATCGCAAATCCTCTTGCCATGTTGTTGCAAAAAGCATTCTATATGAAGTAAAGCTTGATTTTTTGCCACATCAAATCGCACACTTGCATCTGAAATACGCATCCTTAGGGCATAAACATAGTCCTCACAAAATTCAGTACAAAACCTATCCCAAAGAGCAGCCGGATGAAGTGGCTCACAAAAAACTAATATGATTGCAAACAATTGTCTCAACTGTATTCCATTTTGAAAAAAAGATGCCTCTTGGAGGCAAATTGACCATTCTTCATCATCTTGCAATAATACTCTAGCTATACATGCCTCCTTGTATGTATCATAGATGTGACCATCATACATACGCAAGTCTTCAAAACACTTACATCCCTTGAAAATATTGAGAAGCATTCGTAGGTAATAAACCTCACCAGCAGTAGGGACAATATTATACATTCTTCCAATAGAAACACCCTGTTGTCGTGGAGACCATGCCTTTCGACTTTTATTCCATACCCAACCATTTGGAAAGTCGGTATATGTGAAGCTATTTGCTTCAGGATAATTTTGATTTGCAACAAACCATTCTGTCAAGGTAGTTTTTCTATTTTTCTCATTATCTAGCAAATGTGATACATCATCACCATCTTGAAATGTAACCATATTCTGCAATGGAAGGTGTACTTGCAATCGTTGAATAGCTGGCCTTTCACCATGCATGTCGAAGCCAAATATTCTCCACATAGCCTCAGATGCAGAAACATAACGTGCATTGAGATAACTCTTGATCTCATCAGTAGCTCCTTCACCATCTTGAAGGATGTTAAGGCGGTTACGCCGCTAGCGGAAGCTAAATAGCGAGAACTCAACCAACAACAGAATTTGTCAGACGAGGACGAAGCTTGACCCACAGGCGCATGGAAACAACTAGGTGGGTGTCAAATCACCTACTCGACCTTCTAATGACAATCACTACTAAGGAAATCAAATCTAAGTTCTAAAATACGCAAGTGACTGAAATCCGTACTACGAACGAATGCTATACGAAACAGGATCTAGAATCATTGAATCGATCTCAAACTCAAGAGGAAGTCTATACATTAGGTAAAAACAACACCCTAAAGACTTGAACTGCAAAATCAACCTATAATCACTCCGTGCGGTAAACGCGTATGAAGGCAGGCCGAAAAATACAGGTGACCGAAACTTGACCCCGATGGTACTAATGTGTAGCTCTACTCGTTGTGGTTCTATAGATATGCTGCACGCTCTATTCCGACACACGAGTTGGAAGAAAACTCACACCGAAGCTCGTAGGAACTTACCACACGTAGAAGCCGATAGCGCGCACTCTTGGTATCAGTGCGTAGCTCTCGCCGTTGCTAACACAATGGCGGTGTCGCTTCTCCAATGGCGGCTCCGTAGCTCGCGTAGCAAGTAGATAAGACTCTCTCTCTCTCTCTCACTCTCTCTCAGACACAGTCACGGCGCTCAAAAACTCACTTTTGATTAATAATCTGAATCTCCTTAGGTTACAAAAACTTTGGCTTATATACCTCAGCCTTGGAGGTGAGAACATCTCTAACTAATTACATCAGCAAGTGAAATTACTTCGGAATTACAAGATGGAAACTCAATTGAGTCCCGTTACTTAATGAATGGCTCAATTCAAAATCAATGTCGGAAAGACATTTATTACAATCAATGGTTACAAAAATGATGAGTGTGAGCAAAAATGTGGGTGTGATCCTCTGCTGGCTCAACACTCCCCCCCTCCGCGTTCATGTCGTCCCTGACATGACCTTTATGCTTGGTCAATAAAGTCCTGTCGTCTTGAGCATCTGCAAATGTGATTCGTATCGCAGGTTGCCGATGGTCAAGGTTGGGCCGAATATTTTGCTTTCGTGGGTGAAAAAGCCGGTGTAGAAAGCTTCTTCGAATGTTTGCATGTGGAAGCTAGGCAAAAACATAATCCTCTGGTATAGGAGGTGCAACACTTTTGGAGAAGGCTGCAATGAAAGGTCATACATCATATCAGTCACTATGTCGGCCGTCGATAGTAGACTCGAGGTCGTGGCTTTATCTGGCGCGAACACTTCAATGCAAGCTAAGAGAGTCCTGCAAATTTTCTTGAGCATTTGACACGAAAGGTCAGGAGAGCCAGTAAAGAGCTTGATGGTGCCCATTAGGGTTTTCACCATGTAGGCTTTACCTATTCTCTCTCCTGCCTTTGGTCCTGGTATCCTGGGGTAATTAAGCCAATTTGGCTTCTTTTCTACAATCCTGCCATGCTCTTTCCAGCTTCTGACTCTTGGCACCGGGCAGAAGGTTGCATTCTCCCGAATCTCCTTTGGTGCCTATACCAAGTAGATGAGGTAGGCTGGGTATTTGTTTAGCCAACCTTTCCTCCATCTAGGCTGCGAATCTACAATCTTCTTTGATTGTTCCTCTTTTGTGATGTCGCCTTCGTAAAGAGCGACATACTGCTCCTCCTCTATTCTCTTTTTCGTTTTTATCACTTCAAACTTCATCAAAGGGAAAGGCAGGCTGGGTTGCATCCACTCTTCATGGAGCACTTTTGTGTCTAATCCCTGAAGTCTAATGGAGATGAGGAGTCTCCTCTCCCATTCCATTTCCGCCTTGGCACTCTCCTCTGCTGACTTTTCTATTTGGTCATGGAGCCTTTGTTCTTCTTCTTCAGAGATTCCTGAAGTTGAGGTCACCTCGTGAACTGGGGCTGGATCTTCAATTGTGGTTGCCTCTCCAGTTTTTGGTAGTTCTATGGCTGCTCCACCCGATTCTTCTTGTGGTGTCTCTGTCTCTCTTCTTTGTTGCTCTTGTAGATCTTGGAGCTGTTTGCGGAGGGTCTCATTCTCTGTTCTTAGTGTTTGATTTTCTAAAGTGAGCCTCTCCTCTGCTGCCAATGATCCCTCCGCAATGTGCAACCTTTGCACTTGCTCTAATCTTAGCTCTCTTTGTAAGCTTCGGACCTGGTCTTCCAGAGCTGGTACAAGAGCTCCCTCTTGATCGGTTCCTGCTCTGCTAGCTCTAGGAGTTGTCCTGAGTCTAGTGATTGTTCTTTCTTGGAGATCGACTCTTTCCCTCAGCTCAATGAGCTCATCTTTAGCCGCCTCCAAGTCGTCTTCCATCCGCTCCCTTGCTTCCTGTGCACTTGTTACTTCTCTTGAAGCCTCGGCTAGCTGGAGTATCAAGCCGTCTCTCTCATTTTCCGCATCGTAGAGTGATGCTTTATGACTTTCAGATTCAGTCATAGCATCCTCTAATTTCCTCTGCAACTCGGCTTCCCTTTGTTTGGCTGTCCCAATCTCCACTTCCTTTGCCTTGGATCTTTCTTTGATCTTGTTGAGCAGTTCATGCACCATGTGCATGTCTTTTTCATCTTCATCTGTCAACTCTAAATCTTTTTCGGCCACCACCTCCACTGGCTTCGGCTCTTCTAGTACGTTCTGCTCGTCCAGTTTTTCATCACTTTCTTTTGTACTCTTTGTATTTTCCTCTGTCCCTCTCTGATCATCTCGTTTTTGTAGGGTGATCCCATAAACCGCCTCAAGGGCCTCTTCTTCAGTGTACCCTATCGCTACCAAATCCTCATAATCGTTTTTCTTTTTCTGAATTGGATCTATCTCCTTTTCCTTGGTCCCGGCCTCCGGCTTTTCCATACCAGCCATGTCCATCTCTACTGTGGTCTCTTCCACAATTATTTCCGTCTTCTTCGGGCTGGGTACATCAGTAAAGGAGGGCTGATTGTCCTCAGTCATCTTGGCTTTCCCTTTGTTTGCTTGCCCGTCTTTCTCTTGAGGTTCAGTAGACTCATCTACTTTCTTCTTCCCCTTGTCGTCCTTTTGCAGCTCAGCTTTTAAAAGCTGTACTTCCTCTTCAGTGTATGGCTCGACAGGTTGCTGCTCCAGTATAGCCTCTGACTCCTCATAAGCTCTAATATATTGATCATATTGATCAACATGTGGCCTGGCTGAGCTAGTTCCGACTTTAGTGGGGTCTGGCACCCACTTTTCTTCAAAGTCCCCCTTTAGAGCTCTTTCCGCTCTAAACTGTTCCACTAGTCTTTCCATTCGTGCCGCTTTCTGACTTTTGGTTTTCTTGGGAGCAACCTTCTTCTTTGCTTTCTTCATAATTGGCTCATCCACATTCTCTTCAGGTTCTGAAACTATTTCTAGTTTCCTGCGTGCTCTTGTGGACGCCCTCTTGGATACTTCAGGCTGTTCTTCCTCCTCATCGGCTTCTCTAAGCCACTCATTCTGGGAGGGAACCTTTGGCCATTGATCTCTGGCTCCAATAGCTTCATAAGCTATTCTTGTCAGAACTTCAGCTCCTCCTATATACTTTGGCTTCTCGTTGTGCATGGCAATTACTTGCTCGTGGATGTGTTGAGCGTAATTCACCTCTTTTGGCATATTGCTCTTCAATGCCCATGTGATGGTAGTTGCAATGGCATGGGGCGGTGTCGTATAATTTTGCGGTCTTTTACTGCAAATATGGAGAAATTGGTTGTACAGTCGGCAAAGGGTTGCCGCTCTTTGGTCTGCCATATCTCCATAAGTTGCATTCTGTTTCTTGGACCCATAAACCTCTATAGCCTCCCTTCTTTCCCTGACAGAGCTCCCTTTGTTGTTCAGCTTCAATGCATCTGCAATGAGCTGTGGAGTGATCTGTACCTCTACTTTCTCTCCATCTATTGCTGTCAATGTGGCTTTCCCATCCTTCTGAATGGAGGTTGCCAACTCATACACTCTTCTTGTATCTACCCTGATAGTCTCGAGGTGAAGAATCTGTGCAAGTCTGCCCTTTCCAGGTACCTGCTGATATTCTCTGACCTGCTATAATCCACCAATTCTTGTGGGATCATCGGTATATCCACCGCTTGCCCTTGAGGATCTCTGAAATTCCCCTGGTAGATCTTTATTCCCTCTTGTTCCAGTACTGCTTCCTCCACCCAAGTTTTGGTTGGCTTGAGGGTTTCTACTGGAATGTCAAAGGGTTCCGCTTCTGCAGGAGCATCTTTGATTGTCGGTCTTTTTCTCTTCGTTGCCGATAACTTGGCGGAATCCATGGATCCTGTAACTCCAATTTCAGAAGTTAGCGTCTTTTTAGTACTGAAAGCCGAAATGAAGCTTTTAACTATTCAAATGACTTGAAAATTAAAACATGAGCTATTCAGGGCCTAAGGATGCAGGGTAGGTGAAAAAATATGCAAACTGGGCTCAAAATCATGCTGGAGACATCATACGCGTATGATGTCTTTTGTGTCAAAATGACTTCATATTGGTTGTGCTTGTAGCTGATAGTGTATACATGAGTATCATATGCTTGGATTTGAGTTTGGATCCCATTTGGTCAAGTTTTGGCCAGTTTAGTCCAGTTCATGCTCTTGGCAAAATTTTGAAAGGGAATTGGATTTTATGATCCAAATTGGATAAAACTTGGTGGTTCACCTTCAAATGGCATGTAGATCACTTCTGTTTGGTGGTTGAAGCCCTGAGGTGCCAAAATCACATAGTGAGACATCATACGCGTATGATGTCTTTTAGTGTATTTTTGGACCAAATTTCTCTATAAGCTTGGATTTGGCTTTAGATAGGCTTATTCAGTGGATTTATGAAGTTTGGATAGATATTGGGCTAAAAATGGCTCTGGAGACATCATACGCGTATGATGTCTTTTTCATCAATTTTTCATGGGATTGATTCTGTGGACTCCCCATGTACTAGTGAAGGACTGTCTCTACTCAAATCTTGGTTTGGACTTGAGTATGTTGGATTTGGGCCAAAAATAGGCTTTGGATGAAGAATTTTTCCTCAATTGGCCTAATGTGGTGATCCACTTGACCAAATGGTTCCAAACTTCATATGTAGCATGTATTAGATATATATAATGGATGTATGATGACAAATGAGCAATTTTGGCTCTGTAAGTGCAAATAGACATCATACGCCTATGATGTCTTTTGTGTCAAAATGGTGCTTTTTGGTTCCAGATAGCTTGTAGATGTGTTAATCAACAATCCTACAAAGTTTCAATGAGTTTGGAGTTATTTTGACAAAATTAGGACCAAAAATCAATTTTATGGCCTACTTTGCATCTTTTTGGTTTTCCTTGGGTTTTCTAACTCCAATTCTCATGATACTTGGTTCATAGGATGTGATTAACATGTGGAATGAGGCTATGCACTCAAATGTTGAAATGGATGTGAAAATCATGCTGTGAGACATCATACGCGTATAATGTCTTTTCTTGAAATGTTGGTCTTTTTGTGCAAAGAATGCTTTGTGCTAGTGCCCTAAGCCCTGCTAACTAGTTTTCAACTTAAAAAGTCATTAGTTTAGCTAAAAAGCCCCCTTATAGGCATTTCAGTCTCCGAAGTCGTCTTTTTGCCTTGGAGTTGAATTTCTTCAACTTTTCTTCTCGAGAGTTGCATTTCCCGCTCATTGGATATGTTGTGAAGCCACCTATTTGGTTGAACTTGACTTTGGCTCCCCGTTCTCCATCTTTCTCCATTTGGTTGCCCGAAAGCGTCTTTTTCACCATTGGTAAGTGAATCAGCTTTCTTTTGGGTTTTGCTTGCAACATAAGTCATCCATGTATATTTGAAGCTGCTTGTGAAGTTTCATGTCATTTGGTTGTCAATTTTAGCCGTTATGCCAAAATGACGCTTTGTGTGTCCGCAGCCGAATCGGTTGTTCCGACCTACTTTTGGTGGTTCAAACCTGGAGATACTCCATGGTTGCATTGCCCTCGATGTTGTTAAGCTTCCTGAGAAGTTTTGTGTCGTTTCGACAACTTTTTCCTGTTTGCCTCTTGCAGGCTTTGTTGACCTAGGGTTTTTCCAGTCGTTCTTTCTGGAGCTTTGAGTGTTAGAAACCCATCTTCTATACTAGGGTAACCCACCTATAAGTTCTTGCAAGGTTTGATTAGGCGGTTGTGCCACTACCTAGCATTCTACCGCATTCCCCGTCTGCTCTTGTTTCTTGGTTTTGGTCAGTTTTCGCGACAAAAGTTAATGATAAGCATCAAAAGCTTATGGCAACGAGTCTACCTCTCATGTCTGGTGTCCTCTGAGCTCTCGTAGCAGTCGTAGAAGGCTGTAGAAGGTTAGATGCTCCTGTGTGCTCTTTGCTCTCTCCAAGAAGGTAATAGTGGAAATGAGCTTGAAAGTGATGTGAAAATAACTTAACTTCGGACTTCCCGGATCACTTGTTACCAAATTTGACATGTGCTCCTATCTCGTCGTGAAATGCACTTTAGGATTTGAAATTTCTCAATTTGGACTCCGTTTGACCTGTTTCTGAGAAATCTGTCCACTTTGCCAAAGTTCTGTCATTTCGGGCTTTCCGCAACTTTTTCAGAATTGTACCCAATTTTTACCATGGGTTTCCCTTGTCATTAGGACCATCACCGTCTATTCTTTTCTTTTTTTCGATCTCATTTCACCTGCTTTTTTATTTTTCTTTTACTTTTATTAAGAAAATCATAAAAAATAAAGGAAAATAGCAAATTGAAGCCAAAAAATTCCAAACATACACAATAAATAGCTGGTAACCCTGTGTAGATGAATATACACTTATTTGTGATTTCTGGACTTGGATTACCACTTTTTAGCTCCAAAAACACTCTTATTTAGTGATATTTACACGTCTATAGACCCAAATTCATCATTTGATCTCTTCTTGTTGCAAAACAAGGTATATAAGGGCATAAATATTATCAATATCCGCAATCAAACATAAAAATTGCAAAATCATGTAAGACACTGCCCTTGTAATATAATTTTTGTTTTTCTTTGTTTTCGGCGCTTGTAGCTGCTTTGTAACTCCTGTATGCCTGTATACCTCCCCCCCTCCTAGTCTGAGTCCTCCCGGACGACTATGAAGTGTCTGTGGACGAAGCATTGTAGTTGTTTTGGTCATAAATTCCCAAATGCAATTGCAGAGCGATGATACAACAGTCTTTCCAATAAAGCTGCTCTTTGTTTGATTGAAGGATTGGTGGTCGGGTTTTGGGTTGGTGATACTTCGGTAGTAGAATCAGTAGATGGATTCATCTTTACCTTGTTGTTCTTTTTCACAATCCAAATCTGCTTCCGCTTTGCTTGTGCTTGCCACAAACTCTTTGCGACCCAAACCTGCTTTGTTCCTTGTGTTGATTTCCTCGCCTTGAAATACCTAGGAGTTTCCGTTGATTGTACTGAAGGGAGTTCCTGTTTACAAATCTTTGGGATCCAAATTTGCTTGCTATAGCTTTGTGCCGTCATGAACTTCTTTGGAATCCAGATCTGTTTCACTGTCCTTGATTGTCTGGAATCACTCTGTTGTCTGGTATTGAAGAATCTGTTTTCCACCTTTGTGTTCTCTAGCACAACCTTTTTTGGTCTCCATACCAACTTTGACTCCGTTTTTTCCCAAGGTTGAGCTGTTATATTATTGCTTGTCTTCCTTATCCACTGTTGGGAATTCCTCGTCGAAGAGTAA
Source organism: Adiantum capillus-veneris (assembly GCF_014529385.1). NCBI lineage: Eukaryota > Viridiplantae > Streptophyta > Polypodiopsida > Polypodiales > Pteridaceae > Adiantum > Adiantum capillus-veneris. The sequence continues at coordinate 65,403,390 of NC_140934.1, forward strand.
TCCGGTTGTATAGAAACTTTTGGTTGCCATTGCTTCTTCTTTTTCTCTGGTTGTTGTTTACCTTTGTCTTTGGATTCGTCCTTTGGAGTTGGCTCTGCTCCTTTGGTGAACTTAACTGATTGACTTTCACCTTCGTATTTGATAAGCACTGATTTAGAACTCCAGTCAATCATTGCATTGTATTGCTTCTGCCATGGTTGTCCTAGCAATAATGGATGTTGTGTAGCTTGGTCTTCAACCACGTAAAACATATGAGGATACACATAATGGTTAATCTGTATATGTAAAACTGTGCATCCGACAGTTTTGATTGAATTCTCAGAGTAACTCTTTAACTCTTGCTTGGCAGTTTGTAGTTTAGTGTCATTTGTCAATTGTCTATACAAACTGAGTGAAAGTAGGTTAGCTTGAGCTCCTGAATCCAATAGTGCTCTGGCTTTGATTTGGTTGGTTCCTACTTTGCATTCAATGATGGGTTCTTCTTTGTCATTATCCATTTCTGTTATACTGACTGCGTTTATTCGTATTGCTCCTTCATTGCGCTGTTTCTGACGCAGTAGTCTTCTTTTCTCCATTCTTTCCTTCGCCTCGGCTTGCGCTTCCTCCTCAATCTTTTTCTTTTTCTGGACACGCAGCTTTTCTTGATGTATTTTGAGAAGCATGTCTTGGGTTAGCGGCAAAAGATACTTTTTCACTCTGCATCCACTAATCCAATTGGGCATTTCTTCTCCGTCTAATGTAGCAAGCTTGACGGCTCCACTTGGTGATAGATCTTTAATCACCAGAGGTCCCATCCCTCGCTTTTTAAGCTTCTTAGCATGTGTTTCAGAGTGTAAACTAGGACATAGTCCCCAACCTTAAACTCTTTAGTCCGCACATGCTTATCAAAAAATTCCTTTTGTCGCCTTTTTTGAGCGTAGATAGAAGCTACTGCTTTTAGGCGAAGCTCATCTAGCTTTTCCAGGTCATCTATTCTATCAGAAAGCTCGTGCCCTGTCCACTCTAGATCCTTAGCCACCCTTAAGGTTGAAATCAAGAATTCTATTGGTAAGATAGCATTTAGCCCAAAAACCATGTTATATGGGGTCGTTCCTATTGATGTTTTATATGCTACCCTATATGCCCATAATGTTGAATGCAACTTCTGGTCCCAGTCAGTTCTCGACTCAGATACAATCTTCGTAAGGACCGTGCATATGGTTTTGTTTGTTGCTTCAGCTTGTCCGTTTGCTTGTGGATGATACGGGGCTGATTTCCTATGGATTACCATGAATTCATCTAGAAGGATCTTTATCACTTCATTTATAAAATGTGTGCCTCGATCACTCACAATTTCTATTGGCAATCCATATCGTACAAAGACGTATTCATATAGAAATTGTGCCGTGGTCCTGGCATCTGCTTTTTGAGTTGCCTTTGCTTCGACCCACTTTGTTAGATAGTCTGTAGCCACAATGATGTATTGTGCATGAGTCTTATATGCAGGAGGTGAAATGGGTCCGACATAATCAATCCCCCATTTTGCAAAAGCTCTTGCCCCCATCATTGGTCTAAGCGGCATATCATCTCTTTTAAGTGGTACTTTGGTCCGCTGACAGTCATCACACCGTTTAACGTATTCCTCAGCGTCCATATGTAATGTTGGCCACCATATTCCTGCGGCTAAGACAAGTTTTGCTGTCTTATCACCTGAGAAATGGCCTCCACCTACTCCTCCATGAGCTTGCTCCAGGATTATCACATACTCAGACTCTGATGCGCAAATCCTAAGCTGGTTGTCTTTACATCTCTTATAGAGTTGATCTCCTATTAAAGCGTAATCTCTAGCTTCTGTCTCTACAGATTTCTGACGAGCTTTTGACGTTCCTTCTGGGAAAGTTCTATTTGTGAGATATTCAACAATATACTGACTCCATTCTGGAGCGATCATTATCTGATATAATGTCGAATACTCTGCTGGCGGTTTTGATGAACATACAATACATACAGTGACATATTCATGTACGCTTTCTTTCATTCCTAGCCAATAGACTCCCAATTGTAACAAATTCTATATGTGTTCCTTCTTGAACAATGAAATGCACATTCTTGAACATGTGCTTCGCGCAGATATATATTATATTCCTCAGGATTGATGCATAGTCGTAAAACATGATCATTTCCCAATTGATACAACCTTCCTGCAACCAATTGAAGATTCTTGGATTGCTGAATAGCAATATGTTTCAGGTTGTATTCTCTTCTATCGAACTCTCCTCCATAGGTTAATAGGTTAACGACATTTTGAGACCACTTCGGTATCATTTCTATGTTGAACAAGTACGCGTCTGGCATGTCGTCATCTACTCCTATAGGGTCTTCTCCATTCGTCAATCGCGAAAGATGATCAGCTCTAAGATGTGTTTTTCCTTTCTTTACTACTACCGTGAAGTCGAATTCCAGTAAGATAATGAACCATCTCACTATTCTCCCGTATTGCATGGTTTATTCACTAGGTAGAGCAAGGCTTGGTGATCCGTAAAAAACACAAACTTGTTGGCTAGAAGATAATGCCGAAATTTCTTCACAGCATATATCATTCCTAATCCCTCTCGCTCTGTTGTGGTGTAATTCTTCTCTGCATTGTTGAGCTGTCGACTGGCGTAACAGATAGGAAAATCCATGTTTCCTTCTTCTGGCTGAGCCAGAATGCATCCTATTGCATATGCCGAAGCATCTATATGCACATGGAATATCTTCTCCCAATCTGGTGATTTCAAGACTGGAGCAGTAATGAGTGCCTCTTTCAATTTCTTGAACGATTCCTCACACTCCTCTGTCCATTCAAAGTTCACTATTAGCCTGTAAAGTGGTTGGCCTATTATAGCGTACATGTAAATGAATCGTCTATAATATCCGCAATGTCCCATAAAGCTCTGTACTTGTTTCGCATTGGTTGGTCTAGGCATATCCACTATAACTTTTATCTTCTCTAAATCCGTGGATATTCCGTTTTGTGAGACAATATGTCCCAGAATTCTGCCCTGTCGGACCATAAACACACATTTCTCAGGATTGAGACAAATGCGATATGTCCTACATTTCTCAAATACTTTTCTTAGGTGTTCTAGATGCTCATCTCTCAGAAGAGAATGTACACATAAGTCATCCATGTATATTTCTAGAAACAACCTTAAGTATTCTTTGAAAGCATGCGTCATCAGCCTCTGGAAGGTTGCGGGAGCATTGGTTAGACCAAAAGGCATAACCCGATAAGCATAAATTCCCCACTCCGTTGCAAAAGCTGTTTTATGTTGATCTTCCAGTGCTATGGCTAGCTGGTTATATCCTGAAAAACCATCAAGAAAAGAGTATGTGTTTTCCCTGATACACGCTCTAGAACATGATCAGTTATCGGCAGGGGATAATTGTCCCTGATTGTTGCAGCATTCACTTTCTTTAAGTTGACACACACTCGGAGTTTTCCGTTCTTCTTGGGTACTACCACAATTGGAGATACCCAATCGGTGTGTTCAATCTCGTATATGAATTCAGCTTCCATTAGCTTATCTATCTCTTCTTTGATTCGCTTAGCAAACGTATCATTATATGTGTATGGTCTCTGTCTGCTAGGCTTTGCGTCTTGTTTCAGTGGGATTGTGTGTTGGCATATCGATGGGTCAACTCCCTTTAAGTCCTTATAAGACCATGCAAACACATCCCTATACTCTCTGAGAAGACTCAAAAGTCTCTCTTCCTCGCCTGGAGACAAATCTGTGGCTATGTACACCGGTCTAGGTGGCTCACCTGGAGCTGCTAAATCAACTTTTTTTGCATCCTCCGGTCCGTCATAAGATTCGTTCTCCTTTCTCTCTCGAATAGGTGGGGTTAATACCACCTTCCTATCCTCTATTGTGAATTTCCTATAGTGAGAGGGAACATCCATGTTTTCCTTGATTTTGGCGTTTTGTCCTCTCCACTCTCAATTTCTGTCGTCCAAACTTCTTTCAGAGTTTTCTTGAGCTCTCTGTACTTGTTTCTACGTTCTAACTTGGACTCCGTGTGTTCTCTGTTGCGCTTGTTCTTTTCTGATTTTTCTGTTTCTGTTTTCGTTCCATTCCTTTGAACTTGATTTCTTGAGCCTTTTTGTCTTTTCGTAAGCTCTTTTGATCATTGCCTCTCATTCTTCCAGAAATCTTGTCCTTAACACAATCTTCCGCCTTTACTAGCATTAGGAATTGATTTTTTCCTCTTATTCTAGGCATCGGATTGGTTCTAACCCCCTTTGTTTTTTTCTTTGCTCTATAGCGTTTCTGGCGTTGTTTAGTTTGGTTCGGAAAATCATAAAATCGGACATCCGTTATAGTTTCTTCGTTTCCGCTTGAATTGTCCGTTGACTCGTTGTCTGCTTCATTTCCCCACTCAGGATGATCGGGAATGTCGTGAAACACCTCCTCTTCATCTTCCTTTTCCAGTGTATCGTTCTTTTCAGTTTCTTTTTCGAGTACAGTTCTCAACATGAAGTACGGAACCACGTCGTACCCGTCCTTGTCGCAAAATTTCGTTGTGGGACCATCCGGAATTGCACAAACATCTAGGGTTGCTAGAATGTGTGTCCATTCTAATGGTTCAAGCGTGTCCTCTGGAAAGGGTTCTCCTATATAAGTTTCGTCTTCGATAGCCCTTTCTAAAACACATTCTTCTCGTTTCAGACTTCCACATTTCGAAGCTCCACACATCCATAACTCCTTGGGCTTACCTAACCAAGCTGGAAATTCGGATCCCGCCAAAGTAGCTGAATCAAACTCCTCTACCGGTGTTCGGTTCACATCTTTGTAGCTATGGTCTTTCAGGTTCACACGTGTAGTGGTTTCCATATTTCTCAGGTATATGTGATCGTAGCCCCAATCTTGGACCATTTTCAACTGTCTCATGAATGGTCTTCCCAATATGATATCATAGTTATTCTCCTTGCCAAAATCGACAATAGCAAAAGTATGTTCGTATTCAATGCCGCAAGAAGTCACTACAACTTTCTCTAATAACCCCATAGGTTTCTCCATGTGTCCATCTGCTAATTGGAGTTTCAACCTAGTCTTCCTTATTGCTGGTTTCCCCCATTTTTTCCAGATTTCTTTTGTAGCAATGGCTACCCCAGCTCCGCTGTCTAGTATTGCCATCGTGTTCACTCCTTGGAATTCAACTGGTAAGGTTGTATTCCCCTCTTCACCTTCGCAATACTCTCCGACCTTGTTTAAGGGTACAGGCTTAGCGTTCTTTTGTGGTTTACTCAGCTCTTGTATACCCTCTTGCAGTCTCGATGTTGGGTCTTTTATCCCGAATTTCTCCAAGCATTTTCCTACAGTGGTCCACATATGTGGTCTTAGCCTCAAAAGCTCAGCTAGAGTGATAGTGCATGTCACTGGTGTTGACAAGATCTCTATCAATCCTTGCGAGTCCATGACTTTTTCTGATGAGATTCTTCGTGAGGGAAGTGCTCTAATCTCGGATTTTGCTTCATACTCTCCTAAGTATGAAGGTAAGGTATTCAGTGAGTGAGGTTTGCTCTCCATTGTTCTAACAGAGCCCCCATCTCCCCAGTAAGATTGCAGATCCAAGTCCACTTGAGATCCTGCCTCAAATTCCACTATGGGAGGATTCCTGATGTCCTTTTCCAATTTGTCTGATTAGCTTGGCAACTTAGCTCGTTTGCAAAGTTTGCCTCTCTCACTTGTTTCCAAAATTCATTGTAATCCTCATCTCTTCCGTAAGACCTCTGTATGACTGGATGAAAACTCTCTATCTCCTGATCGGTTGTGTTCAACACTATGCGGTCATCCTTGTGTGTATTTTCAGGCTTTTGTGCACTGGGAGTCTTTTCAGCTACCCGTGAAACGATAGTCTCTTGCTGAATTGGGTTTTCCGTTCCACAATTCATTGTTTCTTTTGGTGGTTCTAATAAGGCTTGTGCAGTCTCGATCATTCTCTGGCACATTTCAAGTCTCTGCTTTTCCAATTCCGCGTTTGGGTATGTCATCCACCTCTGTTCTTGTGTTTGGTTGTTCTTTAACCTAGCTTCGTAAGCTCTCATCAGTGCGTCCAATGGTTCGTGTACTTTGTCGACTAGCACTGATCCCCCTGAGCTTAAGCTCGTTGTTTCTTTGATACTCTTTTGTTTCGTTCTTTCCGGGCTCATCTCTCGTTTCCCGTTTTGACTCTCAAGTTTTTCTAATCTATCTTTAGTTTGCTTTAGTTCCTCAGCTAGAATAGCGTCTTCACGTTCTTTTCTCAACTTCATGCGTGCTTTTCTAGCTTTCCATGTGTTTTTCTGACTCCGCGGTCCTTGACTAACCATTTCAGTCGCTAACTTTCCATTCTCAGGTTCTCTAGTGGTTTTCTTAGCTTGAGCTCTAGTAACAACTTGCGTTGGTATCAGAGTTTCATTTTCAGACCCACTGCTGGTAGGAATAGTTTCTAGCATATTCAATGTCGTCTTTTGCACTTTGTTTGGATTCTTTGAACAATCCTCAATGAAGTGAGTAACCCCACACTCAGTGCAATAAGCGTTAATTCTAATGATTTCCGTATGTGGACAAACATTCATCAGATGGTCACCTCCACACTTGTAACAGGGTCCTAGTGCTGGTCTTGGTCCCATTTGATTCGTCCTTTGTGGATAGGATGGTCTTTGTCCTGTTAACCCTCCATGAGCTATGAACATCAATGTTCTTGCGTCCAAATTGTATCTCTCTTCATCAGAAGCACTTGTAATTGTTGGTATTCCAACATTCCCAATCATGCCCCATGGTTCTGGTTGTTTGGGTTCTTCTGGTGGGTAATACACAGTTGGAGACATGTGTGCACCAGATTCTTCATAATAGGCTTGAACAGGCACTAAGGCTTGTTCTTCCTGATTCTCTAAGGTTGGTGCATATCTAATGCCTACTGGTCTTGCTCCTGGTAAAGGTGGTTGTTGTCCCAATACCGGTTGCGGTCTTTCTATCCCCATAGGTCCTGGTACATTTCCCGTTGGGTATCGAGGTACTGGATGTACTTGAGGTGGTGCTAATTGAGCAGGAGGTGCATACTGACGCTCCCTTACATACCCTTTGTTGTAATAGCACTCCTCTGTTGGATGGTTTGTCCATTTTTGTTCAATAGCACACCATTTCAGTGTTTTTGGCAATGGTTTTTGGTATGGTGCCATCCTTTTTAGAGCATCTTCTATCATTTGCTCTACATTTGGCATGGTTGTTGTTTGAACATTCTTTTTAGTGGTAGTCTCGCTCGCTACGGAGGAGGAGCTACTGGATGCAAAATCTGTATCCGCTGACACCTCTCCATAAACCGTACAGTTATCCACTAAGTACAATGCCTCTCTCGTTACTTGCTCGAAACTTGTACAAGCTTTCAAGTGCAAGTCCTTCTTGAGAGTGTCGTTTCTCAGTCCCTCAATAAAGAGAACAGATAGTCTGTCATCTTGTGGTCGTTCACGTACTGGACATCTCTCAATGTATTGTTTGAAGCGAAGTGAAGCTTCCTTCACTTTTTCGTGTTCTCTCTGTTTAAAAGCATATATTTGTGAGACCGTATTGTGCTTAATCCCTCGTTTTGAGAATTCCTCAGCAAACTCTCTTAGCAAATGGTCAATGTCATGGAATCCCCCTATGTTCAGTGGTTGAAACCATGTCAATGCCGTACCTTCTAGAGTAAGACCAAATCCCTCGTATTGTGTATGGAAATCTGTTATCTGCTCAGCTCTTAAGACTTGCTTAAAGAGTGACACATGTGCATACGGATCTCCTGAACCACCATACTTCTTTGGCATACACTTCGCTACTTGAGATGGTCTCATACGTCTATGGTCTGCTACCAATCTCATTGCTCCTGTGTCCCGGCTAAAGCTTTCTCTAGCATCATGGACTTCATGGGTTACCCTTGTCGGTTCCCCTGCCCTGAATCTACTACTAGGAGGTAAATGTGATGGTTCCGCTTCAAACCTTGGACCTGGAGTGGTATACGTGGGGATTGGAACTGCACTACCTCGATTCGTATCCATTGACTCTCTGGAATGTAATGATCCCATTGGTCCGGGCTTCGAGTACTGAGGTTGACTGAAAGAGTCAGCAGCCTGAGTTCTTTGTCCTCCTGTCGTCATTGGGTTTTGCCCTCCATTTGTTGGTGCTGGTCTTTGTGAGCTAGAAGTAACATAATACTGATGTAGTGGTCCCCCAAAGTATGTATATCCTTCTAATTCTTTCTTGCCCATTGTTGAGTATTGCCTGCCATACTTGTCGTAAGCGGCAATTTTCACTTCCGATCCCTCTGTGTAGGTAAAGACATAAAGTCTTTTTTGGTCTGTCAACTCTCCAGTGTAGGGTTCTTCACATCTATAATAGAGATCTTGCTCCCCATTATTATATTTGTATAGCCCCACATAGATGTTATCAGTGTTGATCCTTGTAGTTTCATTCTCTCTTCTTAACCTCGCATCAGGGAAGTTCATTATTGGTGCTTTCTCCTCAAGTTCTTCATCTACTTTGGCTTTGGTGCCCATCAATCCCCACTTGTCCACAATGTTAGGGTTTAGGACTACCAAGTACATGGTACCCTCGTCATCTAGATATCTATCTCCGCTATAGCTCACAGGCACTAAGTCCTTGAACTCACTAGGTCTCTCCTCTATCTTTACACAATAGCGGTCCATTCCATCTTTGTAGATCTTGGCACCTTGCTCATTGTCGTACTGGTATTTTATGAACAATAGCTTCATTGTGGCGGAAGGGTTTGATGATCCTGCTGCCATATTTTCTCTGTTGTTCAGGTTCAAGTGTTCCAAGTGTTCGGTGAAAATCTCGTAAGATCTCTCCGAAGAAGTATCAGAGACACTTCCTTCAAAGATCGGCTCTAATGGTTGCACCCAACTTTGGTTTACACTTCCCTCGGTTGATATGACACTTGCTGGTTCCCCTTGTTTTGGTTGGTTATTCTGGAGGTTCCTGCCCGATCTCAAATTCATCAATTCCCCTAAAGGACTTTAACTTTTCCGTCTCGGCAATTTGTTTTCCCCAAGTTTTTGTGGTCAGAATTGATCCAAACTGATTGATACTTGGTCAATTGTTTAATCTTGTCAGTTGGACAACTTCTGTTTCATCAAGTGAGAATTTTGTTGCAGTTATGCTGAAAAAGACATTATACGCGTATGATGTCTTTTTTCACAGATTTAGACTATTTTGGTTATGCTCACTCTCAGTAGCCCCCTTATGCTCTTTCCACTCACAAAATTCAGTTTGAACTCTGTTTGAGCAAGTTATGGCTAATTTAGGCTTTTCTTGGCAATTTTCCGCTTTTGACTTGTTTTTTGGGTCAATTGTGATCCAAATGGGATGAAACTTGAAATATAACCTCTAGACAGCTATTACAATGGATCTGTGTTAGCAAAGTATCAAAATATGTCCAAAATTAGGTCAAAGACATCATACGCGTATGATGTCTTTTTCATCAATTTGGGTCAAAACTTGATATTTATGCTTTCTACAGTGTTTGTAACAATCTTGTCAGGTCAGATATCAAAAATAAGCAGTGGATGTGCCAAAAGACATTATACGCGTATGATGTCTTTTGTCCCAGATTTTGACTATTCTTGGTTTTAAGCCTTCTCCAATGTTTATAATTGAGTTTCAAGTGTTTTTGTCAGGTTTGAATGTAAAAACAAGATCTGAATCCAAAATTTCCTATTCTTTGCGTTTCTTGGACTCCGACTTGTCTTTTTGGGTTTCTTTGAGTGTTAATGCTCTTGTTTTAAGTTGAAATTAGGGTATAACCCCCCTTTTGAACACTCTGGTAAAGTCAAAATTTTTGTTTTGGTCTCTGTTTGGTCATTTAGACATCATACGCGTATGATGTCTAAAGTTGCAGATTTCCAGTTTTTTGGCACAGAATCCTTCCTAAAGCTTTCTCAAGTGCTCAGCAACTCCCAGATACACAGAAAATTTCTCTGACTTTTGTTTATTGCAAGTTTCACTACTAACTCGACGGTTTAGTGATCTAACATGCAATCAACCATATCAAGCAAATACTCCAATGATTATTAGCTCTAGATCAGGATCAAATGAAGTCCTACCTAAGCTATTCCTAATCATAAAATGGGTTTGGTAATTGTGATTTTAAAGAGATCCACTGCCACTCACGGACTAGCAAATTCTTCTTCTATCAACAACTACTCAACACCAACAAAACAACAAACAAATCTAAGCTAAACTAAAAATACTGTCAACACGGAAGACCCAGGAATACCCCACTTCCTAGTATCTCTCGAGATCTTCGGAGTCCACCACTCCTAGATCTTTTCTAACTAAAGTATACAAAGTAGTTTATACGACTCACCTCGTAGGATTAGTCTAAGGTCACCTACTTAGGGCTCTCGTCCCCGGCAACGGCGCCAAATGTTAAGGCGGTTACGCCGCTAGCGGAAGCTAAATAGCGAGAACTCAACCAACAACAAAATTTGTCAGACGAGGACGAAGCTTGACCCGCAGGCGCATGGAAACAACTAGGTGGGTGTCAAATCACCTACTCGACCTTCTAATGACAATCACTACTAAGGAAATCAAATCTAAGTTCTAAAATACGCAAGTGACTGAAATCCGTACTACGAACGAATGCTATACGAAACAGGATCTAGAATCATTGAATCGATCTCAAACTCAAGGGGAAGTCTATACATTAGGTAAGAACAACACCCTAAAGACTTGAACTGCAAAATCAACCTATAATCACTCCGTGCGGTAAACGCGTATGAAGACAGGCCGAAAAATACAGGTGACCGAAACTTGACCCCGATGGTACTAATGTGTAGCTCTACTCGTTGTGGTTCTATAGATATGCTGCACGCTCTATTCCGACACACGAGTTGGAAGAAAACTCACACCGAAGCTCGTAGGAACTTACCACACGTAGAAGCTGATAGCGCGCACTCTTGGTATCAGTGCGTAGCTCTCGCCGTTGCTAACACAATGGCGGTGTCGCTTCTCCAATGGCGGCTCCGTAGCTCGCGTAGCAAGTAGATAAGACTCTCTCTCTCTCTCACTCTCTCTCAGACACAGTCACGGCGCTCAAAAACTCACTTTTGATTAATAATCTGAATCTCCTTAGGTTACAAAAACTTTGGCTTATATACCTCAGCCTTGGAGGTGAGAACATCTCTAACTAATTACATCAGCAAGTGAAATTACTTCGGAATTACAAGCTGGAAACTCAATTGAGTCCCGTTACTTAATGAATGGCTCAATTCAAAATCAATGTCGGAAAGACATTTATTACAATCAATGGTTACAAAAATGATGAGTGTGAGCAAAAATGTGGGTGTGATCCTCTGCTGGCTCAACAAAGGACAACAGTGGCTCGATCATGTCCCTTGTAGACATACTTATAAAGATATTTCACAGCAATGAAATATCAGTTGAGCAAATCTCCACATTAATATGGGCTTGGTATCTTAGTGATAAGAGAGGGTTGTAAGGCACAACCCAATGATTATCTAAATTGTAATTTTTAGACGTAACAAAACTTCCATCATCTCTTCTCATATACACAAGATATCCACTTTTGTTTACATTTGTAGACGTAGAAAATGTTCGTGGAAACTTGAATCTACACTTACCATCTTGTCATAGTGTAATGTATCAATGGGTTTATATTCGGATGCAAGTATCAACAATATATGTGCATGAGGAAGACCTCTCTTCTGAAACTCAATCACTGAAACATGTCCAATCACCTCCCCAAATACGGCTTGCTTGATAAGTAAATGCATCATATCTTGGAACTTCTAATAAAACACTCGTATAGTCAGATCAGGATGATCAACAGCACTTTGTCCAGGTAGTAATGCATCATCTATTTCCTTCCATCGTGGATTACATGTGAATGTGATGAAGAGATCCGGTTTTCCCCTACTACGAACAATTGCCATTGAATCTTGAAATAGTTGGCACATATATCTTGGACCACCAACAAAAGACGAAGGCAAAATAATTCTACGGCCAACATTTTGACCTTCAGCCCTCTCTAAGCCATCTCTAGCCTCAACCATGTCAACCAATCCTTGGTACACTTCACCACGAAGTGTTTTTTGGTTATTTCGCATCCACAAAATCCGTGACTCCTCTAGAGTACTATAAGCATCCACGACATACTGTTGTAATAGCCTACCTCCTTGAAGAAGACACTCCACAGTATCATCTCTTATTTGTAAGAGAAAGACATAATATTGCTTTTGACTCAATTTTTTTCCATCGGTAGTCTGTAAATAAAGATGCCACCCATCCTCTCCACTTGGAAATAATAAAACATACAATAAGGACATGTAAGCTCGATGCATACTGGAGATTATTTTCAAACCCCCGTGTCGAAAATTCAGTACAATGTCGCGATAGCCAATATTTCTATCATCCCCTTGTCCTGGCATAATTGCAGCAACTTCAAAACCCCTTGGAGCAAGATTTTGCCAACCATCAGAACGATGCTCCGCAATAACCATCCTCATATTGGGTACAATAGCATCTCTAGACAAAGAAGCAGCAGATCGTAGAGCATTTGCATAAGGATTTACTCTATGCATCATCACTTGTAAACACTCTAGAATACTACGATCTAAATTTGAAACATGATGCAATCTGTTGCTCAACTCATGTTCGGTATCAAAAAAATATAATTGTGCAAAGCGTGGGACTTCATTTTGTCCTTCGGCTGGCGCTAAAGAACCAATGCTATGATAGACACAGCCATGAACCTTAAAAGTGTATACACCTCTCCCACCATAATTAATAGTCTCATCGATATGGGCACCAAGAGACACAAATGCCAATGCATTATTATATCCTCGAATGTTTTGTAAGAACTGTCTACTTTTTGTTGTGGTTGAGCTCATCAAATCTTTCAATTCATTTGGTGGCTCATTCAAAGGAAGTAATTGGACTTTTCCATCAGAGCAACAATATTTTCCCACAAATGTTTGGATAGTCTTTCCTTCATCCTTCCAGGCCTTTGCTCCACATTTGGAGCAAACATAATCTAAGCTTCCTAAATTGTGCAACACACACTTTTTGGATAGAACTGGTGCCGTAGAGTTGTGATGTAAAAGGAGAGATGTTGGATATTCAAAGCAGATGGACAAACAATGCTTTTCTACTTTGGAATAGTTTCCCTCTACTAAGTTCATTGTTGTCCTAACATTCATGGCTTCAGAGTTTCCTTCATGTACATCATGCATGCTTTGCCTTTCATTGCACTCCAATAAAGTTTCAATAGTACTTTGTAGTGAATGCCTTGTTCTCTCTTGTGCTATTTGGCGCCTCGCCTTTCGCGAATCATCACAAAGTCGACTACGTCGTGCATGACCAGGTGATAATATACGTGGTCCAGATACCATCTATGAAATCAGGTGCAAATAGATCTCATATAAATACAATATACCTGATATAATTTGGATCTGTCACTAAAAGAACATTCTTATGCATAATAAAAAACAATATAAACTGGGACATCTAACTATATCGTCTAACCTAAATACATTTGACACATTGATGGTGACTCAATTAAAACGTACAATTTGATGAAGATATAGCATAACATTACATATTTCTACCATAAGTAGGAATAAATACATTTGACACAACGGCTTGACTCAATTAAAAAGAACAATTTGATGGCGATACAGCAAAACATTACGTATTTATATTTCTACCATTAGTAGGATGAGTAGGAATAGGTCGTTGAGAAACTTGACGCTGCTTTGGTCGAACTAATCTGACCAAAGCACTTAATTTATTTGAGGTAGCTCGGATATCCGAAAGTCTTGAACCTTGAACCTTTGTCAAAGCACCTAGCTTGTTGACGATACTTCTCAATTCTGGCACGATTTGTCGTAGATTATTGTCTTGCATTCGTCCTTTTGATTCACGTTGACTCCGTGAAGCCTCTTTTGGAAGATTCTCAATAGATGCCAATATCATCTTTTGAGAATCCTCAACTTTCGAAAGTTTCTCTCTCATGTATGCCTCACTCTCTAATCTCTGCAAGTTTGCTGCTTTTGTCTCTTCTCACAATTTCCATAGTATCCCACTTTCAATCTCCAATGCAGAGCTTAAAGTTTCAACCACATCCGAGACATTGGCTTGCATTGTCTCCATCCTATTGCAGGAGACTTTGATCTCTAGCAAGGTTTCAATAATTTTCTTATTCAAATTCCACTCGCCATTTTGAGCAACTCTCTTTGCCGCACGCACATTTCGAATACGAAGAGATGAAAGTATCTCCCGTTCATTAGCAGGTGCACTATTCCTCCCGACATTTCGAGCTGCTCTCTTTGCTGCACGCACATTGCGAATAGTAGGAAGAGATGACATTATCTCCTCTTCACCCGCTGATGCACTTACAGCTATCCCAGAAGATATCAAGCCGTTGGTTGCAATAGCCAATGGAATGGCACAACTAATCTCCATTTTACTGTACACAAAAAACTACAGTGGTTGCAAAGAGAAATGTGACAACCAAAGAGAAGGTTTGAATGCTTGTAAATTAAAAATTAACCCTCGTAGAATATTCACTTTTTAAGTGCTTGCTATTTTAGAATTAAAAAAATACATCATCTCTATCTAGATGTAAAAAACAACAAAGGATTGCATGAGAAGTGGAAAACAAACCAAAATGCTCATGAATCACTCTTGTTCAGTAGATAAAAGTTTTGATCAATACATGATTAACCCCATCTACATTTGAAAATGGGAAAAGAGCGTTCAGCACTGGGACGCTTGAAAATAGGCTCCTTATGATTCTCTATCTTATCAGGTCCTACAATGCTCTTTAGCGCATTAATTTTGCTATAAACTTCAGATATAGAACAACAACCTAACTCAGAATCAAGGTAGAGGGCATCTGAGTATCCCATCTTTACTCGAATCTGCAAAAGGCATAGGTTGCAAAACCATTGACTGGGATCATTCTGGATTCTGACAAACACCTTGTGAAAGGGTGTCCCATCTCGAGT